>NC_084643.1:19337950-19632950 GCF_019802595.1 Syngnathoides biaculeatus | reverse complement strand
GGCATATAAGAAGGAGGTGGAGCCGAGCTATGCTGCTTTTAGGGGTATGTTCAAAGTCGCTTCAGTACGCGATCAACACTATCGAGACATTGTTGGCTGGGCGACATGCACATCAACACATTTCATATGCGGATCTTTTGCTACGTGATGAGAGAGACCGATTACGTGGTCCGCCCCAAACTATTATTTTTTTTTTTTTTGGAGCTGTATACACACCTACCTGTTATTTGGAACCCACAAAGCTCTCGTCATCTGCACCTGTGCAATCCATTTTTCACAACTAACAGGGTCTCTTTCAAACTTATGAAGGGTAATTCCATTCTCCCGAGTGTTCAAGCAATGGCATTTTGGCTAACACAAAGGAACAACGAGCTACCTTCCCGGAGGTAAAACTATTGCCGCTGGCAGAAGGAATTTCAACTTCTACCTCTGACAGAACTTTGCTTATGCTCTAGGGTAGGTGAGGGACATCAGAATCAGAACCAGCTTTAATGGCCAGGTGTGTAAAAACACACAAGGACCTTTTCTCTGGCAGTTGGTGGTGCCCTGGTACAACATTCAGAACAAAGAACAAGGAACAATATAGCAACAAGAACAAAGAACAAGAGACATTTTGTTTATAGGAACTATTCCTTATAAGACATACAAGATGTAAAATCTATATAGATAAGTGTGTTAACAGTGTCAATTGTGAGGGAGCAGTTTTAAGTGACGAATTGTCTACAAAATATAAAAAAAATGCGTATATATATATATATATATATGTATATATATATATATATACATACATATATATATATACATACATATGTATTACTGATATTAATACTGATTGGACCAGCAGGATGTGCGTGAGTGACCTAACATGGCACAAGGCAGAAAAATAATAGGTTAGCTGATCAAGAAAAAAACTGTTTGAATACCTGCTACTTATGAATTTCATGGATTTGTTGCGCTTTCCTGGTAGAAGGAGCTGGAAGAGCTGGTGGCCCGGATGTGGAGGTCTGAAAGGATCCTGCCTGCTCTGGGCCGAGTTCACATTGCGTGCAAGTCTTTGATAGTGGGTAGCGTGGCGCTGACAATCCGTTCATCGGTTGAACATTGAGTCCAAGTGGACCATTGTTCCGTCCCACCATTGTTGAGGCTGCCGACTGGAGCTGTGGCTGTAAGGTGGTCCATGCCTGTCATGGCAGCGATCCCTTAACCCATTGGTGGACACCAACAAGGGATGCCGTCAATCTGAAGAAAGAGTCTTGATGGGACTTTTTTGGTGTGGAATGCAGCCTTGTTTGTCGCTGAGTCAACCTGTAGGACCAGTGTCAGAGTTGCGTCCACAGTAAATTGGACTTAATATTGAGTTCTTCAGTATTTCTCCTCTTCTTTTCAGACGGATAATATATGCAGAAGAGCTACAGAGAATAACATGCCATCATTTTAATCATCAAGAAAGCATTGTTGTGAATATGTGTGTGTGAATATGTTTTGTTTTCTTCTGAAACCCATGGGGAGAGCTGGTTTGATTGCACTGAATAGATGTGTTTGTAACAGGGCCTCGAGGTCACCATGGTAAACAATATTCACCATGATAAATCCCCCCTATCTTTTCGCTTCTGTGTGCCTCGGTCTTGTGATTTATTCCTTCAGAGCACTTGAGGAGAAGGCAAAGAGAATGCACAGATAAATAATTCACAGGGACGTTAACATCAAAGAGGGCCGCAGGGAAACAAAAACACAGCCACTTGGGTCAATGTGCCGTTTTGGATTAAACCAGACACAGTACGAGTTAGTATTTCACGGAGCTTAATATCCACAAAATCGAGAGATAGAGAGACTTCTTTTATACTGTATAAACCCAAGTTTACCTGCTCCATTGCACTGGTTGTGTTGTGGTGTGTATCAGTGAGAAATTAGATCTAATGACATTTTCATATAAGATTATTCACAATCTTCCCATGGGCTCTCTATCTGTGGGAGGGATCACGTGGGTCAGAAGAGTTGAGAGTTGGGGGGTAGCCAAAAGCTGGTGGGAACCTTGGTGATCCCTGGCTACAGATGCTGGCTCTAGGGAGAGGGAGCATTACCTCTCAGTACAAGTTGGGAGTAATGTGTTACATTTACTCAAGTAACATTTGGGATATACATATTGTACTTGTAAGCGGCGCAGTGGAACAGCTGTAAAGTGTTGGCCTCACAGTTCTGAGGTCCTGGGTTTAATCACGGCCCCGCCTGTGTGGAGTTTGCATGTTCTCCTCGTGCCTGCGTGAGTTTTCTCCGGGCATTCCGGTTTCCTCCCACATCCCAAAAACATGCAACATTAATTGAACACTCTAAATTGCACTTGGGTGTGATTGTCTAGATGTGTCCTGCAATTGGCTGGCAACCAGTTCAGGGTGTACCTTGCCTCCTGCCTGTTGACAGCTGGGATAGGCTCCAGGACTCCTGCGACCCTCGTGAGGATAAGTGGCTAAGAAAATGGATGGATGGATATTTTACTTGTCAGAGTAATTTGAATGTACAATTTTTAAATTGTATTTATTTATTTTTATTTTAGTATTTATGAGAGGAAAATTTTATACTTTTACCATGGTAAAAAGATTGACACGCCACCTGCTACTTTTAGATGTCCATTATTGAGCAGACAATCTATACTTTATTTAGACTCTATCATTGACTTCAAGCTACGGCCTTTGCGCTAATCTAACTTGATCATCGTCATTTGACTCCAATTCAGGAATCAGAAATCACAAGGCATTCATGTAACCGGAGGACAACATCTTTATCATGAACGGTAGGCTCAATTTGTGACCGTCCAAATTTGGATATTCAAGTCCACTTCTAACTTGACAACACACCTTGAGGTAATTGTATATGTTTTTGCTGTTGTTTTGACTGTCCATCTGGCAACATTAGCCCTGTTTTACGGCCAATAAGTCACTGTAAAGACCTGTAAAATATGCTTCTTTGGGGATATGTGCCATGCTGTAATCGCTTTCTCCCTTTCTACCAACTCTTTTGCTCATATGTACAGATACATACACAAACACACACACCTACTCTGGTCAGCAGACATCTTCATTCAGTCATTTCAATGACTAAATGTTTATGCTTCTGTAAGGCCCTATTAATGTGTTGTTGGTTTGATGCACTTAATAATTAACATGGTGGCAGGTGTGTGCGGACTCCCATATACTCTATCCATCCATCCATTTTCTGAGCTGCGTATCCTCACAAGTGTCGCAGGAGTGCTGGAAACTATCCCAGCTATCTTGGGGATGGAGGCGGAATACACTCTGAATTGGTTGCCAACTGATCGCAGGGCACACAAAGACATACAACAGTCACACTCACAATCACATATAGGGGCGATTTAGAGTCTCCAAATATTACATGTTTTTGGGTTGTGGGAGGAAACTCGTGGTCCCGGAGAAACTCAAGTAGGCATGGGGAGATACAAGCGATTGATATGAGTTTCCTCCGCAGGGTGTCTGAGCTCTCCCTTCGTAATAGGGTGCGAAGCTCAGTCATCTGGGAGGGGCTCAGTGTTGAGCTACTGCTTCTCCGCATTGAGAGGAGCCAGTTGAGTTGGCTAGGGCATATGATCGGGATGCCTCCCGGACGCCTCTCTGGTGATGTGTTCCGGGCATGTCTCACCGGAAAGAGACTCCGGGGACAGCCCTGGACACGCTGGAGAGACTACGTCACTCGGGTGGTCTGGGAATGCCTCAGGATCCCTCCAGAAGAGCTGGAAGAAGTTTCTTTGGAAAGGGAAGTCTTGGTATTCCTGCTGAATTTACTTCCTCTGCGACCCGACCCAGAGATGCGATAGAAAATGGATGGATGGATAAATCACCTCTATTCAGGAAGCAGTCTCGCATATTTCCAGTAACTAACCCAAAGGATCTTACAACTTACTTACTTACCATAATGGATGTATAAAATAATGCATCAAGATGACATTAGTGTCAACATGACACCCAGAGCATGGTGTTTTTACAAATGTATAGTGTAGAGAATAAGATGATCTGGAATGCTTTCGATGGTCGTACAGCTGAAAGAGTTTGTTGAAAAATTGGCAATTTTGCTGCTGCAGAGTGTAATCGAGGGGATGAGAATCCTGATGACAGCCTTGGCAATCATGCTGCTCGCTCAGCAGACAATGGTAAAGAGGATTGTTGTTAAATTCGCAAAATCAAGTTTGATACTTTTTACAGCACTAGGAACAAGTTTTAAAATCTATTTCCTTAACACTGACAATATTTAGTTACAAAAAAAAATCACTCAAATTATATAGAATACAAGTTAGTTGTCTACCTTGAATCACTGCAATACAGTAAAAAACATTTTGTGGCCTATGGTCCCGTCCATTTAAAGACAAGGACATAAGGTCACTAATGCCATGTGTGGTTGTCTGTCGTGTTGGGGTACTGGTTTCCTAACACTTCCCTATGGGGTGGGGCGCTATGGACTTAGAGCAGGGTCTCGGGTTAACCTTGCACACATGGACAATTTGCGTGGTGGGGTAGCCCTCGTGGCTCTTCTTGCAAGACTGTATTTAGCTTGTGGAATGGCGGACGACTGGTTAGCAGATCAGCCTCACAATTTTGAGGAGTTAAAATCCAGAATCAGATACACCTGTGTAAGGTCGTTCGCTCCATAAAGACACCTGTCCACCCCATACAATCCGTAAGACTCAAACTTGTCACATGGCCAAGACTAAAAAGCTGTCCAAAGACACCAGAGACAAAACTGTACAACTCCATACATCTGGAGGGTCTTTCAACATGACAATGACCCGAAGCACACAGCCAGGAAAACCGAGGAGTGGCTCCGTAACAAGCATATCAAGGTTCTGGTGTGGCTCCAGACCTAAACCCAATGGAAAATCTTTGGAGGGAGCCGAAACCTGTCTGATCTCGAGAAGATCTGTGTGGAGGAGTGTGCCAAAATCCCTCCTGCAGTGTGTACAAACCTGTTGAACAACTACAGGAAACGTTTGACCTCTGTAATTGCAAACAAAGGCTACTGTACCAAATATTAAGATTGGTTTTCTTAGTTGTTCAAATACTTATTTGCATTTGTATCACACAAATAAATCGTTAAAAATCATACATTGTGTTTTATGGAGTTTTCTTTTTAGATTATCTTTCTCACAGTCGACATGCACCTACACTGAAAATTTCTGACCCCCCAATGATTTCTAAGTGAGAGATCTTGTAATATAGCAGGGTGTTGAAATACTTATTTTCTTCACTGTATGTCAGTTCCGTTGTTTCTTTGCCTTTTGGTTAATGGGTTTGATGTTGCCGCCGGTTGTGAGGAGTCCCGGGTCAAATGTTCATTTTGATCTATCCTAGGGGCTGGTGGGAAGGTGGCTGTTTGTCGTTTGGGGACTCTTTATTTGAGGTCTGAGGGCTTTTTCGGGGACAGTTTTGTCAATGGCAAGAGACACGGGGGCCTAACCAAATGCATGACTCTGAGATGCGGACATGATGTTAAGCATGGTTTTATTCCAAACTGAGGTTGTATACCAGTAAGCAGTCCAAAAGAGGCAGAAGCACAAAAACGCTAGGCTGTAGGCAAGATCCAAAAACATGAAGCATGATCCAATGACAATGAGGTAACACTTGACACGTGAACAAAACGTAGCAAGAATAAGCCTCACTCCTTGAATCTACAAATGAACTTATTTTTACTTGTGCTCAAATATCTAGGTTGTGTCACCATTCTGCTGTGCTTTTCATCCCTAGTCCCCTTGTACTCCTTATCCCTCAGTCTGTTCCCTAAAACCCTTTTCTATCCCGCTGCATTTTCAATAAACAGAATAATTATCCATTCCTCCATTTTCTGAGCTGCTTATCCTCACAAGAGTCACGTGAGTCCTCGAGCTAATCCCAACTGTCAAAGGGCAGGAGGTGAGGTACACCCTGAACTGGTTTCCAGCCAAATGCAGAGCAAATGGAGACAAACAGCCGCACTCACAATCACACCTAGGGGCAATTTAGAGTGTCCAATTATTTATATATATATTTTGGGGATGTAGGAGGAAACCCGAGTGCCCGGAGGAAACCCACGCAGACACGGGGAGAACATGCATGCTCCGCACAGGTGGGTCCGGGATTGAAACCGGGACCTCAGAACTGTGAGGCCAACGCTTTACCAGCAGACCCACAGTGCTGCCACAAATGATCTGACTAAACGTTTTAAATTTTGTGTGACCACTGGGACCCAAAACAATATATGAGGTTAAATATCAGACATAATTCAAATTCCAACTAATCATCACTTTGTTTCAATTCAGAATGGTAACCAAGGTTAATCATGCTGGATGAGTTATTTTGTCTCTATCTGTACTCCAGTAAAACTTCTAAATGAGATTCCAATGAAAACTCCTTTGACTCATTCTTAACAATCCTCTGTACACAAACTACCAGCACATCCATTCAGGATGGTTGCATGCAGCCAGCTACTCTTCAAATTTGAGGCACAGCTCTCTGCATCTTTTGTGTTCACTGAGCTGTCGCAGCAATGAGCTTTACCTATTAAAGTGTGTTAATATACCAATAGCTTCTTGTTTTCATTCATGTGAATGGAATCCCAAGATACTGAATGTGTGATGAGGAATATGGAACCAAAATCTGCAAAAAAAAGAGTAATTTATTACATCCAGCAGTTGAAGAAAATATTCAAAACATCCATTCATCCATTTTCTGAGCCACTTATCCTCACAAGGGTTATGGGAGTGCGGAGCCTTCCCAGCTATTGTCGGGCACGGGGTGGGGTACACCCTGAACTGATTGAAGACAGACAACAGTCGCACTCACAATTACACCTAAGGACAATTTATAGTTTCCATTGAATGCATGTTTTGGGGATGTGGGAGGAAACCGGAGTGCCCGGAGAAAAACCCATCCAGGCACGAGTAGAACATGCAAGCTTCACAGAGGCTGGCCCAGGATTCAATACCCTGGGCTTCAGAACTGTGCGACCAACCCTCGACAAGCGAAATCAGCATGCCTTCACGTAGTGATGACAAGCACAGCTTGAAGAAAAATGAGAGTTCAGGGTGGTGATGGGTCTCGGAAAAAATCTGTTGCTCAGTCTATTGTATCTCTTGTGCATCTGATCCAACTTCCAGATGGCAGTCACAGAAATAGTTGGAAGGAGGAGGATGGAAAAATTAAGATGACAGAAATAAATCTCTGAGAACATTTCAACCCAAACATCTATTTTTACTTGATTAATTATGAATGAATGATTTAATAATAATAGTCAGTCCCTTTCAATCTCCCTGAAGCTCTGAAAAATTGTTAACCTTTTTAATGACTAAAATTGGTCAGATAATTTATAGTTCTTGTTACATTTCTATAAGATTGTATGGTTTGTAAAGACTTGAACATTTTATACCCGGTAAAGAGAGCGCAGCCAATGTGACTGTCCATGATAAAAAGGTTACATTGATAGGAACCCAGCACGCACTCTCTGCTCCAGCTGTGTTCAGCAGCATCTCACTCTTCATCTCGCTTTTTCTATGCCTCAGCGGAGTTAAAAGAAGCACAGCTGCACTGCACAGGAACTGTCACTTTTCAGATGTTTTCCCCAATATTCTGAGTAGGTCTGGGAATCTAGCCACGTCAAAATTCAGTTACATTAGAAATAAAAGGGCCAGGATACAATGGTTACTGAATAATGATACCTCAATGCATCATGAGTTCATGTTATTTTTTTCTATACATTCATCATTTCCTTCATGTTATGATGTGACTACTTACAACTGCAGCATGATTTGTAATTGACCACATCTACATGATAAATGCATTTGAGGTGTTACTTGAATATTATATCCATAAATATAAAATATATAATTCAATATTGGTGTTTCAACAATGTGTATTCAAATTATTTGACAAAAATAAAACCATGTTTGTAATTACAATTACAGTTCATATTTTATACGTATTTATTTAGGCTGAATTACAGTGCTGGTGCGCACAAATGTATTCACACATCAGTCACATCAGAAATACCACTTGTGTCCACAGTACACGCAGCTCTGTTGGTTGCTGGACGTGTGAGATGGCCACAGAAATATAAATTTGAGATCTAACCATAATTTCAAATTAAGATGGTTTGAGTTTTGCATCACGTTGCTGTTTGCAAACTTAGTACTATAAAATTGTGTTTACACCAAGAAAAAAGTGAGTGACTTAAAAGGCCACTGACACATGAAGCATAAAATTCTTTATGTTTTTAACCAAAAATAATCATCCGGAATGGACCCATCCATTTTTTCAGGGCAAGTCAGAATGTTGCCGTACATCGTTTTTTTCATCTCCCACCAAGGAAAGTCTCTCCAGGATTTTTGTGTTGAGGAAGAACCAAGAAGTGACATTTTTTTCAGTAGCGGGGCCGGGTGTTTGCATTGGTTTCTAACTATTGTACCGGCGAGAAATTACCCGTTTTTTTTCTGCGTGTTAGCCAAAATGCCGGCTCGTCATATTGCTGGATTTTGCTTGAACACCGGAGGATGGATACACTCTTCACACTTTTCCAAAACACCTGGTTCGGCGTGAAAAATGGATTGCACAGGTGCAAAGGACAAGAGCTTTGTGGGTTATAAATGACGTGTAGGTCTGTATTGAGCTAATAAAAAAAAAAAAAAGTAATAGTTGTGGGGGACTAATTTGTCTCACAGTGTATAGCATATGTCAGTACGTTTGAATTTAGAAGAAATTCTCTTGGTCAAACCGTTAACACATAACAACGCACTTGTATTGCGTTTAAGACAATTTAATCACACACACAATACAATACAACACAAAACAATAAAATAGAAGTTTAGTAGCGTGTAACACGAGCTAACTACAGTTGAGAAAATAAGTATTTGAACACCCTGCGATATTGCAAGTTCTCCCGATTAGAAATCATGGAGGGGTCTGAAATTTTCATCGTAGGTGAATGTCCACCCAATGTCCAGAGATAATCTAAAAATAAAAATCCAGAAATCACAAAATATGATTTTTTTCATGATTTATTTGTGTGATACAACTGCAAATAAGTATTTGAACACCTGAGAAAACCAATGTTAATATTTGGTACAGTAGCTTTTGTTTGCAATTACAGAGGTCGTTTCTTGTAGTTGTTCACCAGGTTTGCTCACACTGCAAGAGGCATTTTGGCCCACTCCTCCACACAGATCTTCTCTAAATTGGAGAGGTTTCTGACCTGTCACTGACAAAAAATATTTTCTGTTGGGTTTAAGTCTGGAGACTGGCTAGGCGCATGCAGAACCTTAATATTCTTATAATACTCTGACCCGCTTCTTGGTTTTCTTAGCTGTGCCATCTCTCAGAATGTAGCAAAAGATATATATCATAATAACTTCATAAAGTACGTAAGTCAGGGGTGCTAAATGTGTTGATGTGTGCAGGCTGGTGTTGTTTCCGTTTCCTGGTGGCCAGCATTGTTGTCGTTTGCCGGTGTTAGCCCCGACACGGAGGTGGATTGGGTGGGGAGGTGGTTTGGCCGCGTGCAGGGAGGATAAAGGAGCTCTCCCCCCAACCGGCCACCGGTGATTTGGCACCCCTGAAGTAGTTACTTTGCCCGGCATGTGTCCTCCTGAGTATGCTACATACACAAGACTTGTAAAAGAGTTAGCAAATCAAACAATTATAGGCCTATCATTTTGAACATTTCATCTGGTTCCCCTCCGTCTGTCATTGAGTCTGTTGTTATTTAAAAGTTATCAGCATATCCTCTAAATATGGCTCGAAACGATAGGGTCATATTGCCCCGGTCACTTCACTCGATTGTGAGATATTCTCTTCTTTGAAATGAGCTTCAGTCTCAGAAGGGGCATCAGAAAATTCCAAAAATCTCTCTGGTTCATCTCCTACAGCAGGTATCACAGGTTCTTTTCAATCGCAACTGTCCCAGTGTGACATCTGCAAATGACATTGGAGGCAATATGCCCACCACTGGGATGTTGAGACTTCAGCAACTTTGCGTAGTAATGATACGCTCTCCGCTCATTTTTTTTTTTTGTATTGACATTGAAGTGAATATTATATGTGGTTATATCAATTATATATATATAATATCAATTTTAAAATGTATATTTGGCTGTCAGTGGCAAGTCTCCATTGTTGTGTTCTGTCCGTCCCCACACCTCCAAACCTAATAAGTGATAATTATTCACACAGTTGAGTTGTACTGTATCGTACAGCAAATGTTCCAGTGCAAGTTTTGATACAACATAGTACAAAGTGATGCAGTATGATATGCAATGATGTGCTCTTTGGGACTGTTCAAATAGCAAGCTTTTATTTTTGTGTTTATTTTTGTCTATTTCTTTTTCATAAAATTTTAACAAGTAAATAAACGTATACATATTAACATTCAAAATTTTGGACACATTTTTTCACAGATAATTGGAGAAAGGGTCAGACCTGTGTTCACATTGTGGTAAGTCAGTGTACTGCTGCTGTGATATATTTTGCAAACCCAAACTTGTCTGAATCACATTTTTTCCTGGTAAATTCAAATTCCTGTTGAGATCAACAAGCAAAAACACAAAATGAATGAGCCTGTTTAAACCATGACAATACATTAAGGGATTCCATTGCCAATGTTCAACGTTCATGACACTACCTTGAAACCTTTCACTCTCATCTGATTGACCTTGGACTGAGCAGTCGTTTTCCAACCAAATAAGGTATTATTGGTTTGTTGTCGAAACTGCAACACATCCCCCTCATTGTCGTTTTCTGGGATGAATAAAATATATATTATCCATCAGGCTGTTAATTCTCCATTGTGTGATAATGATCATTAGATGATTTAAAATCACTAGTTTGCTATTGAAAGTCACTGATAGTGTAGTAGTGGTACATTTAACTACAGTGCAGAGAGCATGAGCTCTGTTACCACTCATTGACAGTGCGAATGAAAGTGAGAATAAGTGTCTGTTCCTCTATGTGTACTGGCACAGGTCAGGTCTGGCAAACCACGTAAAGGCCTTGGACTCAGTGTTGAATGGGCCCAAGAGATGGTTAATATTGGCTCCCACTCCTGGTTATATTGATCTATGACTGTTTCTGCTGGTTTCTTCATATCAGCTGCACAGAGGCTTTACTTTTTGAGATATGAAGAAGTATGCCATGTCCTCTCCAGCTCTCATTTTACAGTTCTGCAATAAAAAGCATTTTTTACATTGGAAAACATCACAGCGTAGGATCACAAGTACATTACCAGGATATTGAGAACAGGAGAAAAAAATAATAATTCATTCTCCTCTCCTGAGGATGCAAGATACTGAATGCACAACAACTGTTGCAGAAGGAAAATCTTAAATTTTCTTAGGCATTCAACAGACTATATTTTTAGGTACTGACCATCTGGAAGGCTTATATAAAGCACCAGGACTTGGACCTCCTGCCTCAAAGGTAGTTTCTATCTACAGGCAGTTTAAATTGTAGGCCTCACATTTGATCTTGATATGTATTCATCCGCGGTGTGTGTTTATGTGTAATATGTGATTTTAACCTCCCTTCATGCTGTTTTATTTCTTTAATAATCAGCTGTCAGCATTGGTGTTGAGAGAGTCCCAGGGTGCCACACATTTAATTATATTGTAATATAAAAAGGACTTTCTATTTTACAATGACAAATAGATTAAACTAAATTTAATTATTTTTACATTGGGTGTTTGTGTCATAACAACTGGAATAGTGAGCGGGGGACGTGAGCATCCTGTGACAATGCAAGAGAGTGCTTGATTTCCGAAGGCAAAAACATGGCAGCACTCCTTGCATTGATTTGGAAAAGCAACTATTACAAGACAAAAATTCTCCTTGCAAGTCATTTTCATTTTTCAGCAGCGGATGATCAGTTCATTTCTTTTTCTTCCTACGCCAGCTTTGCTTCGCCACTACGTCAACGGCAACACATCTGAGGTTCTCAGCCCCCGCGTTGAGCTGCCGCTGAAGAGAAAAAAAAAGGGATGCTTCCACTTCAACCCGAGAATTTACTTGATTCATCAAAATCGCAGATTAGTGTCTTTCTGTAAAGGGTTAGACTTGCTTCGCTAAGAGATCACGGAACTCAGAAAGAGGTTGGAATTCATGCAACAAGTGAAAGAGCTAAGACTAAGTAATGCTGCACTTCAATCAAACATGATTTCAACATCAGTGGAACTATAAACTCTTAGACTGGAATATACAGTAAAATCATGTAAGAAACTATGCTGGACATTCAGATGCGCGACAATCTCATTATCTTGGGCATTCCAGAAAATGCTCCCGAAAACCCTGAGGTGCAAATATAAAGTGCATGATTTCTGCGCTGAAGATACAAAGAGATACAGTTGACACGATTACCTTTCATTGTGTTCACTAATAGGGAGTCCCTCGTGTGGGAAATGGACCACATCCCATCAGTGCAAAGTTTGAACATTTTTAACAAAAGGCATTTGTGAAATCAAAAGGTCATGAGCTCGAACGGACTTGGTTTGGAATGAATGATCAATTCCCCAAGGATATCAAAGAGAGGTGTAAAATGTATGTACCCCTTGATGAAGAATCATCATGAGAAATGAGCGAGGCTTATTGTCAATATACTATATGTCAGTGGCCAGCTGTTTCAAGGTGCTAATATCACACCCTGGGTCTTCTAGATAAGTACTTGTTTTAATCTGTTGTAGTTATGAATTGTCAAAAATTTGCTCCAGTTTATGGTATTATATCCACTTTTGCTTGGATTTAAAAACACATGCCACCAGCATTAATTCTCATTTCTGTCTGCTTTCCAGCTCAGTTTTTTTCTACAAAGACTGTGTGTGTTTCTTTTAGCGTTGCCACAGTGTATCATCTCAGATGAACGCATATATATGTCTGGCACAATTTTTACGCCGGATGCCCTTCCTGACGCAACCCTTCTCAGGGAGTGGCCCCAGTGGCATACGAACCCACAACCCCTGGTTTACCAAAACAGTGCTCTAACCACTGAGCTACGGAGCCGCTTTGTTCTACAAAGACTAAACACAGGTTACTCAAAACTCTTCTTCCGCACTACAAACAAGCACCACACTATATTATGCCCTTGTCTCAGTTTGTTTCCATGATCAGTGTTTGTTTGTTATCCCTCCATGTGCCCTGCATTAGCTGTATTTATCTGCAGCTGTTGCCAGCCAATTGCAAGGCACACAGAGGCCTGAAGAAACTCACACAGACAAGCGGAGAACAAGTTAACCCCACACAGGTAGGGCTGGGATTAGAACCCTGGTCCTCAGAACTGTAAAGCCCATGCGCTAACCAGGTGCGCCACTGTCTCCCATCCATACATTTTCTGAGCCGCTTATCCTCACAAGGGTCATGGAAGTGCTGGAGGCTATCCCACCTGTCATTGGCAGGTGGGGGCCGGGATTTGAACCGCGGTCCTCACAACTGTGAGGCCAACACTTTACAACTGTGCCACTGTGGCGCCCTAACAGCCGATCAGGACAAAAAAAAAAACATGGAATTAAATGTGTACAAGCACAGAAAACAATAATGTCATAGCGTATTTATTTGCCTTAGACAGAAATATAAAAATTGAAAAACATGAAAAAGTAACGAAAAAAAAATACATTGCAATGGCAACACCAATACATAAAGTGATGTGACCAGGATATAACAAGAAGCGAATAGAAATGAAGCTGGAATAAATACACTCACGACTAAATAACTAATAACTATTTCTCAATGATTTTATTAATTGCTGAACAAGATACCACTCAGCATAGGCCACAAGGAAAATGAGTCTTGAAAAAGATGAATCACGAGACTACATATGACTGATAAGGATAGCTCAAAAACATAACATCACTATGCATTAATTGCAATATCTACAATAGTCACACCAATTTATCCTTAATTCTGTTTCACTTTGCTTCACTTTATTAGTGGCCAAATATATTTGTTGCGGCTTCTAATAACACATACTGGAGACCCATTGAGGTGTTTGGCTGGTCGTACTCAGCGTCCTAAAATGGGCTACTGATGTTGTTACCATGACAACCCAAGGAACGACTGCTCCAAAATCACCCCCATCCTTGTTTCTGAACTTGTCTTGTGAACACAATCATCCACTCCACCTGCAGAGGCTGAACAGTGATCATCAGGATATTTTTGATTGGTATTGATTATTTAACTATGAGGTAATCCACCTTCATCATATTTATCAAATAAGAACTAATAGCTATTTACCCTCATTTAAATTTTGAGTGAAGTAATCTGCACAACAATAACTCAAAATACTAGAACTTAATGGAGTTCAGTCTTCAGCTACGAAAGCCAACAAATACCAAATAGAAAGTGAGACTGAAAGTAGGAAACTGTTGGTCTAACATAAAAAAACAAGTCACAGACTATGTAAATCACGCTCTTTTAAATAAAATTGATTCTTGCTTTTAAGTGGAACACATGCTATTGATGTTAGTTTTTTATTATTATTTTTTTAAACCTAGGTTTTCACAAAATGATTTTATGGGATTTGTTTGTCAGTAAATCATGGATAAAGTAACTTACGGAAACATTGACAGCCATACAAAGCCAGCCAAAAAAAAAAGGCAGCCGGAATGGACCAATCCATTTTTTTTTCACCACAATACATGATTTTGACGTATATAGCTTTTTGTAACTCACGCCATGAAAATCCTCTCGAGGGATTTGTTTTGGAGAAGAAGCAGGAAGTGACGTTATCAGCAGGAGTGCACTCAGGCAGCCTCGTGTGTTTATACTAGTGTGACCTGCTGTGTTCCTTCGTGTTAGCCAAAATGCTGATTCGTTGTATTGGTGGATATTATTGGAACACTCAGGAAGATGGATTTACTCTTCATGTTTCCAAAAGACCCGGTTCGTTGTGAAAAACGGATTGCATGGGTGCAAAGGATGAGACCTCCGTGAGTTCCAAATGACAGGTAGGTGTGTATAGCGTTAATAAAAAAAATAATAGAGGGTGGACGTAATCCTCCCAGGACGTAACACAAGATCTGCATACGTAAGTCAGGGGTACTAAATGTGTCAATGTGCGCGTCAGCGCCGCGTCCGCCGATCACACCTTCGGGGCCACATCCGCTGTTCACGGCTTCGGCTGGGGTGGCTCATCATGACGCCGAGCTGGGATGGCTCATCACGTTGCTAAATAACTCCTAACTAACAACAGACTCCCCGACCGTATGACAGTATGTAGCGCACTCAGCCGCGAGCGACGACAAGCCCTTACACGGCCCGGCTTGGCGCTGTGATGAGCCACCGCCGCCATAGCCATGATCAGCTCGTCGCGCATGGTCCGCGCCGTTCTCGTCGCTCGCGGCTGACTACAGTATAGACTGTCATACTGTCAGGGAGTCTGTTGTTCGGTAGAAGTGATCTACATATCAT
Organism: Syngnathoides biaculeatus; assembly: GCF_019802595.1. Lineage (NCBI taxonomy): Eukaryota > Metazoa > Chordata > Actinopteri > Syngnathiformes > Syngnathidae > Syngnathoides > Syngnathoides biaculeatus. Next base: position 19,617,534 of record NC_084643.1, on the reverse strand, counting down.
CTAAATATGGCTCGAAATGATAGCGTAATATTGCCCTGGTCACTTCACTTGATTGTGAGATGTTCTCTTCTTCAAAAAGAGGTTCCGTGTTAGAAGGGTCGTCGGAAAAATTATAAATTAAATTATATAAATTAAAAATAAACATTGAAGTGACTAATGTTACATGTATTTTTCATTACAATATCAATTTTAGAATGTTGAAAGGCATGTCACTTGGGTGTTAAGTGGTGAAGGTGTCACCGACATTCACCAGTTCGTTGTGAACATTTCATCCCATTCTGGGTTACTTCGCTACTGTGTGTAAGTTGCAAGTTTAGTGTAGAGCAACCTTTTGTCACAGCGAGCCTGTGCCACCATAGTCAAGTCACATTTTTGTTCATGTTTCCAAGTTTTGCCTTGTAGCCATCGGACCTCGTTTCATGTTCACCTCTGGCCTACCGTTTTTGTCTCTGCCTTCTTCGACTGCTTAAACTGTGTATGACCTTAGTTGGGAATAAAACTACTCTGAAGGTTATGCCTTTGCCTGGGAGTCCTGCATTTAGGTCCGCCCCCGTGACGCTGGCTCATGACCGAATGAACTGGCCAGACATGGACCCAGCGAACTCAAAGATGATAGACACGAAACATCAAGCCCAGAGGGATGAAGAATTCGTTGCCCTTCAAGTGCAGTGGGCCGAAGAAATTGCTGCCTTCCACCGCCATATCAAGGATCAATGGGAGCAGAGGTATTCAACAAGGAATTATGATATTGCGGTTTTCATGAACGGGAATCAGCAGAGAATAATCCACCGGCCAAGGCCCTTTGTTTTCGTTCCGGCGACCCATCCACAGCAGAATGTCTTGGCGGCGACCAATCCACAATCGCCTCCTCCTCATGTCGCAGCGGTGCCTGATCCCCATCCGCCTCTTCCTCATGTCGCGGCGGGGCTTGATACCCAGTCGTTTCTTGCTCATATCGCTGCGGCGCCTGACTCCCAGCTGCCTCTTGCCCACGCCTTGGCGTCGACTGAGCTGCTGCCGAGCCACGCCGATCCTCAGCCACCCGACAACCACGCTTCAGTAGCAACTGATCCTCGGCCGTCTTCTGCTCCATTTTCGGCGGTGACCGTTTCCCGGCCGCTTGAACACCACGCCTCAGCGGCAACCAATCCCCGGCCGCCTCACGACCAAGCCCCAGCGGCGACTTATCCACAGTCGCCTGACGTCCAAGTCTCAGCCTCGACCGACCCGCGGCAGCCACTGGCTCATGACCATGGCCTTGTAGGTCTTTGTGCGGAGACGTCACCTGCTCCTGTCTGGTTCCTGCTGTCCCTTTGGGTTCCTCCTCGAGGATGTCCACCCGAGTCGCCCCGTGGGGACCCTGGTGCTTGGCATCCAGGCAGACCTCCTGACCTGCTTGGCTGGACGCCTCGCTTTGAGTGGCCTGAACGACAGACAAACTGCGGTGGGGGGTGGTGGGGTTGTGGAAAAAAAAAAAAAAAAAACACCGAATATTATGTCTTTGCCTGGGAGTCCTGCATTCCGGTCTGCCCCCATGCTGCTGGCTCATGATTGAAATCAGTTGTGAGCTTCTTGTTACACAAACAATCAGTTTTGTCAGATTATGTCAGCCCCAGAGGCTAAATTACTATAATTGTGTCAGAATACCATTGGATGACTGCATTTGTCTAACTTGACATCATGATCAGTATTAAAACGTACAGGAACATTGATCCTTTAATCGGCTTCAAAGAGGCGGTTTATTTGTTGACAGAATTCAATATATGCATCAATACCACAAAGATACTTTTGGATGAGTCTCTTGTACTCTTCTGTAGAGTACTGAAAATAACAGTGGCTCTAAAGCCACACATCTGTCTGCCAGCTCTCAATATATTGTGACCTTTCCTTCAGGTCTTTGTAGAATGCTAGACACAAGGCAGGCAGCAGCAAAGCTTTGGTTAAGATCAATATTAATCAATTTGGTAGTCTGTTAACTGATAAAAAGCAATGGAGCCAGAGCTTCAGAAAAAAAATGTGGCTTCCAGACGTCTTTAATTTGTCATAATAGGAGGACAGAAGAAGCTAACATAATTATCTTGCTTTCGGTCTCTGATTCCTCTTGTGTGACAGATACAATTTGAAGCCAAGCAGGGTTATTTCAGGAGGCCTACTGCCTTTTTTCTGTTTAACACTGTCAGCTGGATTCAATTTGGATTTTGGACCATTGCTAATCAGTTTCATGCTAGTCAGGCTCATGTGTTTGTGTCCCTGAATACCCACAGAAAAAAGGACCGACAAGCAAAGCGTAAACACATTTTGATGGAGCTACGCTGACAATATCCATGTCAGAATATTCTTTATATTTGTCACAGTCAGGTCTGCTCTTCAATTTGGCAGAGGTAACATGAACGCAGTCAAACAGCTCATCATCCTGTTTTGCAAGATCAGATGTATAAATGTACAAATACACTAAAGCCTTTTTGGATGGTTTGAAAAATCCTACCGACAGAACCAATACTTCAGATCAGCTTTTCAACAGTAACAGCCCTTTTACTTTGACATGAAAAACTGGATTCAGGATGTATGGCTTTGTGGAGTGTTCCTTTGCCTGTCATATCATCCTCTCAACACAACAGAACCTCACGGACCTCCCCTAGGGCTACCGAGTGCTGTGTCCATTAATCAAACCCAAAAGTCAGAAGCTAAACACAATTCACCCACATTCTCTCCTTGTTTCTCAGAAGAGTAATGAACACGTTGGTGGCAAAGCAGTTCAGAAAGATTTCTTCTTTCTGATAAATGTAACAGTCCTTCTTGGACTGATTCATTTCTAGGGAATGCTGTAGCTTTGTTCTCTTGTTAGCGCCTCTCTTTGCTTTAGGATTTGTATACTACATGAAGGAGAAAAGATGAAAGTGAATGTAAAGCAAACACAACCCTCTCATCTGATCTGGTTTGAAGTCTGAGAAAAAAAAATCTGCTCTGTCCACAGACGCAAATATTAATCAAAAGCAGTATGTGACAATATCTCTACTTTGTTGTCAGATGGTACAAAATGAGTCAGTATGGTTTCTGGACTACAGTGAAGAAAATAAGTATTTGAACACCTGCTAAATTGCATGTACTTCCACTTAGAAATATTGGAGAGGTCTGAAATTTTCATCTTAGGTGCATGTCCACTGTGAGAGAGATAATGTAAAAAGAAAAATCCAGAAATCCCAATGTATGATTTTTTTAACGATTTATTTGTGTGATACAGCTGCAAATAAGTGTTTGAACACCTGAGAAAACCATTGTTAATATTTGGTACAGTAGCCTTTGTGTGCAATTCCAGGGGTCAAACGTTTCCTGTAGTTTTTCACCAGGTTTGTACACACTGCAGGGAGGATTTTGGCCCACTCCTAGATCAAACAGGTTTCTGGGCTGTCGCCGAGAAAAAAGGGGGTTTAGGTCTGGAGACTGGCTAGGCCACTCCAGAACCTTAATATTCTTCTTACGGACCCACTCATTGGTTTTCCTTGCTGTGTGCTTTGGCTCATTATCATGTTGAAAGACACAGCCACGACCCATCTTCAATGCTCTGACTGAGGGAAAGCAGTGGTTGTTCCCTAAAATCTCACAATACATGGCTGTGGTCATCCTCTCCTTAATACAGTGCAGTGGTCCTGTCCTATGTGCAGAAAAACACCCCCAAAGCATGATGCTACCACACCTGTGCTTCACAGTAGGGATGGTGTTCTTGGGATGGAACTCATCTTTCGTCTTCATCCAAACACGGTTAGTGGAATTATGACCAAAAAGTAAAATTTTGGTCTCATCTGACCACAAAACTTTCTCCCATGACTCCTTTGTGGAATCCAAATGGTAATTGGCAAACTTAAGACGGGCCTAGACATGTGCTGGTTTAAGCAGGGCAACCTTCCGTGCCATGCATGATTTCAAACCACGACATCTCAGTGTATTACCAACAGTTACCTTGGAAATGGTGGTCCCAGCTCTTTTCAGGTCATTGACCAAGTCCTGTCATGTACTCCTGGGCTTCCTCACCTTTCTGACGATCATTGAGACCCCACGAGGTGATATCTTGCATGGGGCTCCACTCAGATTGAGATTTCCCATCATGTTTAGCTTCTTCTATTTTCTAGTGATTGCTCCAACAGTAGACCTTTTTTCACCAAGCTGCTGGCAATTTCTCCGTAGCCTTTTCCGGCCGTGTGGATTTGTACAATTTTGTCTCTGGTGTCTTTGGACAGCTCTTTGGTCTTGGCCATGTTACAAGTTTGAGTCTTACCAATTGTATGGGGTGGACAGGTGTCTTTATGCAGCTAATGACCTCACACAGGTGCAACTGATTTATGATAATACATGTAGTGGAGGTGGACTTTTAAAGGCGGACTAACAGGTCTTTAAGGTTCAGAATTCTAGCTGATAGACAGGTGCTCAAGTACTTATTTTCAGCTGTGTCACACAAATAAATCGTTAAAAAAATCATACATTGCCATTTCTGGATTTTTCTTCTGAGACTCTCGGATTAGAGTTGGTGGCACAGAGAGAAACAACAGGAAGCAGAACTCGAGGTAGCAGAAATGAAGATGCGGAGGTTCTTGTTTGGAGTGAACAGGTTGGATAGCGTTAGAAATGATCTCATTAGAGGAAAAGCCAAAGTTGGATGTTTTGGAGACAAGGTTAGAGAGATCAGACTTAAATGGTTTGGACATGTTCAGAGGTGATAGGCTTAAATGGAAAAAGATGACAGACTGTGGCGACCCCTAACAGGACAAGCCAAAAGGATAAGAAAAAGACTATCTCTCTCACAGTGGACATGCACCTACAATGAAAATTTCAGACCCCTCCATGATTTCTCAGTGGGAGAACTTGCAATATCGCAGGGTGTTCAAATACTTATTTTCTCCACTGTAAATTATGGCGAAGTCTTGTTGGTACAGTGCATACAATATCTATCTATCCATCCATTTTCTTTGCTGCTTATCCTCAGAAGGGTCACGGGAGTGCTGGAGCCTATCCCTGCTGTCAACGGGATGGAGGCACGTTAGACCCTGAACTGGTTGCCGACCAATCATAGGGCACATCGAGACAAATAACTGCACTCACAATCACACCTAGGAGCAATTTAGAGTGTCCAATTATTGTTGCATGTTTTTAGGATGTGGGAGGACCCGGAGTATACAGATCGGAAGTGGCTGGAAATTAAAGTCAGAATTTGGTACTCTTAGAATAAAACCTCACAGAAATGGAAAGAATATGCAAACTCCGATGCCAATTTTTGGTGTTTAGAATGGTCCACAATTTGCCACCATGCCTCATTTCACTCTGTTATTGTTATTGTGATCAAAGAGTACACCTGGCATAGGTTGAATCTGTTCTCATTTAATGCTTTAAAAATAATTTTTAATCTTTTTGTGGGTTGGTCTGAGTCTAGAATCTCAATATACTGTAAATCCTTTTTTATTGGCCAAGTACATTGTGTTAAGAGTTTGGTGCACTTTTAAATGTCTAAATTCGATACAATAGAAAACACACCACAAAACACAAGCAAGTTGTCTGCGGTAGCTGGAGACTATCTTGCACTACAGTAAGCAAGACACTGAAACAAAATATACATGAAAACATGAACTCATTCAAGACATAAACTCACTTTTAGGATATGACCTCAGAGTCACTGTGTGCAATGTAAAAGTAACAGTTGTGTGGTAATTTTGATACAGTGACAACTGTGGAATGTGTGGAGTCCTCAAATAATTTAGATTGTCTAGTAGTGTGAAATACTGATCAACAGCAGATAACGCAGAGTGACAAAGATACAACCATGAATCCAGTGCTAATGTAACAACAGAGATGTGCGTAATTAGCACATGGGAGAAAAAGAAAAAAAAATCTCACTATAAAATTGTAAATCAACCCCTTAAGTGGTTAATACAGGGCCGGCTGGTATATAGGGTGGCGTTAGCAAATCCTATCGTTGCCACATCCTCAAGGGAGAGGCAACAATTTCCTGGAAAGAAATAGATTTTTGGATCATATTAAAATGAAATAAAGGATTTAATGAGCACTTCAGTAAAAGAAGAGGTGCACGGTTAACTGGGAACAACACCTCACCTGGAAACTGTCTCTCTCTCTCCCATTTTCCCAGAGTGCAGTGCGAGAGATTGAAAGCTCTTCCAAGGTAACAGCGCTCAACACAACAGAACACTTATCTGACTACCCCCCCGACCCCCAACAGCAAGACATAACAGATGGTGAAAGGTAACAAGAACACATAACTATATTAATTATTTAATGTTAAACAAAAACAATTGAACAACAGTGACAATCTCATCTGCTGTGGGAAAAATTGGAAAAAAAATGCACGAATCTAAAGCTGGAGAGTTGTGGTATAGAAATTACAAATATTGTACAACTGTAGGCGGCACGGTGGATCAGCTGGTAAAGCGTTGCCCTCACAGTTCTGAGGACCGGGGTTCAATCACGGCCCCTCCTGTGTGGAGTTTGCATGTTCTGCCCATGCCTGCGTGGGTTTTCTCTGGGCACTCCGGTTTCCTCCCACATCCCAAAAACATGCAACATAAATTAGACACTCTAAATTGCCCCTAGGTGTGATTGTGAGTGTGGCTGTTTGTCTCTATGTGCCCTGTGATTGGCTGGCAACCAGTTCAGGGTGTACCCCGCCTCCTGCTCATTGACAGCTCCGATAGGCTCCAGCACTCCCTGCGACCCTTGTGAGGATAAGCGGCAAATAAATGGATGGATGGATGTACAACTGTATATTACGTTTCTCTTTTATGATTTATCCTTTTTCACAACAAAAAATGTGTTTCTTATTTTTTCTAGATATTTCCTAAATAAGATTAAAACGCAGATATCAATGGATTGAAAGTCCTCTGTGCTAGAGACAAACAATAAAAAAAATGAAACCTCTTAATCAGGTCAATCTATTGAATCTTCAACTGGAAAAAAAAAGTGTTTCATAGTCACTGAGAAAAATTCAGATGAACCCTTCCATCCATCCATCCATTTTCTTAGCCACTTAGCTTCACAAGGGTCGCAGGAGTGCTGGAGCCTATCAAAGCTGTCAACAGACAGGAGGCTGAAGGCAGGAGGTAAATGCTGAACTGATTGCCAGACAATCGCAGCCAGATGAACTCTTTTGTCAGTGAATTAGTTGTTTTCACATATTTGCAATACCTTGACAACTAACTTTTAACGTGGAAAATAAACTTATTTAACCAACTGCTAATTAATATTATTACAAATAGTAATAAATATGGCGGAATGGTGGATCAGCTGGAAAGCATTGGCCTCACGTTCTGAGGTCCCGGGTTCGATCCTGGACCCAGCTGTGTGGAGTTTGCATGTTCTCCCTGTGCCTGTGTGGATTCCCTCCGGGCACTGCGGTTTCCTCCCACGTCCCAAAAACATGCGACTTTAATTGAACACTCTAAATTGCCCTTATGTGTGATTGTGAGTGCGGCTGTTTGTCTCGATGTGTCCTGCGATTGGCTGGCAACCAGTTCAGGGTGTAGCCCGCCTCCTGCCCGTTGACAGCTGGGATTAAGCTCCAGCACTCCCTGCAACCCTCGTGAGGATAAAACAGCTAAGAAAATGCATGGACGGGTGGATGGATGGATAATAAATACTCCTTCCTCGGACTGGTTAGTTGGTTGGTAAATGTGGGGCAAGGCTCTCACTCTCTTGATTGGGGTAGAGGCAATTTTTTTGATGTGATTCAGGAGAACTCTGGACATATCAGTTTGTCAAAATGACCCGAACTGTCCAGAACAAAACTACATTTGGATTTGTCCCATTAGGTTTTGTTACAGCAAAACAGTTACTGGCATGGTTTGTTTGGCAGTCATGTGATGAAATGAAGAAAATGTTCTATTTTGTATTGTGTGGAAAATTATCTTTTGAATTAAAGGCATGTAAAAAAATATTGATATTTGAGTTACTTGTAAGCCTGTGTAAATCAAAGTTGATGTGGGGGGGCTTATAAAATCTTGCTTCAGGCATCGCATTGGTTAGAGCAATCCTTGAGTTAGATTGTATGCAACGTCCATTTTCGAATGCAAATTATCTTATCTAGACAAAAATATATGTTGAACTGTACCATCAAATTCATATCTTGTTTTTACCCCCCCAAAAAGTATTTTTTTAATTTAAGTGGGGGGAACAGTGGTTCAACTGGAAAGCGTTGGCCTCACAGTTCTGAGGTCCCAGCTAATTTTTCCAAATGTGGTCAGCAGTCTGTCACATGGAGTGAACATTTGACCTCGAACTTTTTTACTGGCAGACATGTTTGAGATGAGTTTTAAATGTATAAAAAAAAAAAAAATTATAACCTGGATCAATGCCTACTATACAGCCTGTTCCGAGACCTGAAAAGATCGGTGTTGCTAAAGAGAAGAAAGAAACTTGGATCAGTCGCTGAAACTGGATGCGGTTCAACAAGCTCAGCCCTTCCACAGAAAGTATCAAAACTGCGAAGAGCTTTTGTTAAAAGACAAGGTACGGAGGTATGTTGATCACCTTTATTTCCTGAAAAGTTTGAACACTCTCCACATGGTTGAATGAAACCAGGTAAATCGTTTGACCATTCTCAAGTAGAAAAACAGGATAATATTGTGTACAAATGGCGGCAGGTGGAAAGCATAGGCCTCACAATGCTGAGGAACCCGTGTTCAATCATAGCCCTCCCGGTGTGGAGTTTGCATATTCTCCCCGTGCCTGTGTGGGTTTTCTCCGGGCACTCCGGTTTCCTCCCACATCCCAAAAACATCCAACATTAATGGGACACTCTAAATTGCCCCTAGGTATGATTGTGAGTGTGCCTGTTTTTCTGCACGTGCCGTGCGGTTGGCTTGCGCCCAGTTCAGGGTGTACCCCGCCTCCTGCCCATTGACAGCATAGATAGCAGCACTCCCGCGACCCATGTGAGGATAAGAAAATGGATGGATGGATGGATGGATGGATACAAAACTTTTATTTGAAAATTTATTTGTGCAGGGTTTTTTATATAAAAAAATACTACGTAGCATTAAAACAAGCAATATTACATACTAGTCACTCACAGATTAGGAGACCTGTTTTCAATTTATCAAAAATAATTTGTGCACCATGAAATAGAATAAAATAAACCCGTGCTTGATCCATACATTTTTGCTTATTTTATAAATTTTGACCCTTATTTTTCTATATTAATGACATGTTGCAGAACGCATCTTCTGCACAAGAGGTTGACATCAAACCAACAAATGGTGAATCTCCATATTTGAACCAAAAGTTGCCAAACTGAAGAAGTACCTGTTCATGAGAAAGGAACACATAGCCTTCCAACAGCAGAGAGAATACTGCAACATGTATTTCAACCTCATATTGAAAGACCAAATAAGCATTCAGTGAAAATATCACGAGAAACACATTTATACACAGTGTAAGCATACAGTTCAATAAAAATGTGGTGATTAAGGTTTGGGCTGTATGTTTTTTCATAAACATACATCAACATTTACACAAAGACAAAACAAAAAAAAAATGTAGAATGTAGACCATTTAAATCCTGTGTACTCTTGGCCATCTGCCACAAATCCGAGACACACAGCAGGATTGAAGTGGCACGTGTTTTTTTTTCCACCTCTAATTCCCAAACACCATCTCACAAGCTGTCTATAAGCAGTGTAGACCTGAAAATAAGAAAATATACTCATGACAATTTTCTAGAATGGGACTTTGTTTGAACAAGCATTGATTGGACAAATGCTGCTTTTAGCAGGAACAATAAAAATGTAAACTTCTTTATTTCCAAAACTTTTAATGCAAAAGGCAAAAAGCTGAGCTGAGTTGGAGAAACATTAATAATTTTTAAAATAGCTCTTATTCCAGTCACTGCTGATACTGTTGCCTGAATTTGAGATCGGCAACCTCAAGTACTCATGAGTTCAGACAGCTGGCAATAAAACCTAGGTGCACTAGTGGCACATTGTGTTTGGAGTGGAATGGCTAAGACATTGATAACATGCAGCGTTATAAACATTATTTTTGGCCCACCCAGTACACAACCCACACACAATATTTTTTAAAATACTTTACCCCTCAAATTCAACTCTTGTGTGACTCTGGACATGTATAACATATTTGCTTCCTTTAAGTACATTTGTTCTTATAGTAACAGCAATTCGCCAGCGGGGGACGCTGTGTTGCAGTCATCAGGCGATGCTGCCCAGCTCATTTGCAGAAAAAGCTACAGTACAGGGATACATATAGCGTGTGAGAGCTGTTAGTGGATGCTATTTATGTGCTGTGAGCTAAATGTGTATTCTCTGCTGTTTACAGATGTACATACAACTTTAATATGCTGCACAAAGAATTGGGTGAGTCCATTTTTTAAAGTGTAACATATTTTGGCAAGCCAGCCAGGAGGTGGCGTTGGTGGACTTCAAACCCATCAACTCCCCTTCCTTCACCCAAGAGACGAACATTCATCAAACCTAAGAGAAATAGAGGACATTCAGCTTCTGTGAGACCAAGTGAGTGCAGCCCTTTGGCAGCTAAAGGAGGAAACTCTCCTGGATGTCTGCAGGCCCTTGAAGTGTGATGGCATGGACAAGAGAGAGCCAGAAATGTGTCAAGCAGGTTGCTTATAAGGAAAGCAGAAAAGGTACTGGATGGTATAGATATAGATCGTACTGATGTGGAGGCTAAAGAAGTTTTGAATAATGTCCTAATCAAAATGGAAAAACAACTCAAAAGACATTGGAACACTGCTGAGAGAAGGCTGGAAAGTGAATCCTCACCACGCCACTCAACACCAGCTATGAAGGCACACACACGAGATACACTCATCACCCTCTGCCAAAGAGTCCAGAACCTTTACTAAGGGTCCCATCACACATGTTGTCTGAAGTTACACTGAGGATAGAGTTTAAAATGTGCAGGAAAACAGGGAAAGTGGGCAGAAGGATAAATTGTCCAACCTCACTTTAGTCAGACAGATTGAGATGGGGACAGAAAAGGGGCATGCAGAGGCTGAGATAACTGAAGCTGGGAAAAAGACTGTAAGTCCAGGACTGCCATTAAGAGACATGTTGAAAGTAAAGCATGTGTTGACACTCTCCTCACTACTCACCATCCTGAGAGGTCACTATAAGGTCGATAGCTCCACACATCTTTCCCACCAACTTATTAACATACCTCAAGACCCAAGGGAGACAGCCCCGAAATTTGTGTTTTGTGCAATTGAAATAAAAGAGAAGTTGTTATGGGAAACTGAAAATGAAGATGCTGAGGAACATTACAGTCGAGCCATCATCCAGCGAAGATTTCTCAGGTCTATTGAAATAGGATTGTTGAGTGACCATGTAAAATTAAACATATTGCCCTACCTCAATGATGTTAGAATAACAGATGAGGAGCTCATAGAGAAAGTGAATGAAGCTTCCAGGCTGGAAAATGAGTGACAAGAAAAGCGAAAGAGGTTCATTGCTGCTAGAGGCCCTGAAGTGCAAGAGCTTTGCTCTGATGTTCAAAGTGAATCTGCCCCATTCAAGAGCATGTCTAAGCCCAAGGAGTCCAATCCAACAGTGACTGTCAAAGCAGTGAAACGTAAAGAGAGCAAAACTGAGCAGACCTTTAGCACGCAACAGATGATGGAAGAGCTGCGCACAGAAATGAAACAGATACTGTCCGCCCTCTTGGAAGGCAGTCATCACCACCCTTCAATGAAGCTGAGACTGAAAGGTTGTCAAAAGTGCAGAAATGAAGGAACAAGTGACAATTGTTCACACTGCTTCAAGTGTGGGCAAGATAGTCATTTCCTCCGTGGCTGAAGGGTGCAGAGACAAGTGCCAGGAAATTGACCAGGACTGCTGGAGAGGGACAACCAGTAGTCCAGAACAAGGAGTCCCAAAATCAGCAAAGACCCATTGATTTGTGACTGCCAGAGACAATGCACCAATATATATCAGCAGCAGTAAATTCAGTCCAGCACCTACTTTCCAGACACCAATCACAGCTCGTTGGATTGGTTAGGAAAAGGTGTATTGATAGCTGTTGTATGGAAAGTCGTCCAGTTAAAGTGCTGTGGGACATGGGAGCCCAGTCCTGCATCATTAATATGATTTTTGGCACCAACAATATTTGCCTCACACAGTCATCAGCCTCATTGCAGGGCTGCTGGAGGATGACATGCTTGACAATCCTGGTGGCCAATGACACGCCAATACCCTACATTGGCTGGATTGAAGTCAGTTTTAAGCTGGTCTATGACAAAAACAAAATGCAAGTTCTGATACTGGTATCCAGTGACCCAAAAGTTACCTGTGACCCAGCTATAACGTCATCAAAGCTGTAATTAATGGAAAGGAAGGGAAGACGAGATAAGATCAAAAGCAACTGCTGTACAAAGTAAGTAAAGCATTCTCCATCACTGTGAAGACAGTCCTAAATGTGACCAAGCTAATGCAACTTGGTTTAGGTCCAGACGCTGGTATTGTCCGCACTGGAGGAAAAAAGAATTGCCTTACCAGCGAACCAAGTGTGCACTATTTATGTCAAAGTAAATGGGAATGCACAAACACAAGGGCTCGACATGATGTTCACGCCAGACATGCTCAATCCTCCGCCAGGTGTGTCCATCAGTGAAGATCTGGTGCATATTCATGAAAGAAAAGTTAGTTACATACCAGTCCCCATCCTCAACACGACTGACATTTACCTGAACCGACACAAAGTCATTGGACATTCAGAAACTGTAAAGACAGCGTATTCAACAGGCTTTCAGCCAAAGGAGAGCAATCAAAAACTGACACTGAGTAGAACACAACCAGAGGGCGCCAGGGTAGAGAGACCTAAGGAATGGGACCCACCAGTTGACCTCAGCCATCTTCTTGAGGCCCAGCAAGAAGCTGCTAAGACAATGCTGCAAGAGGAATATGAAGCCTTTGCATATGATAGCGACAACATAGGTTGTATTCCATCGTTAAAGATGCATATTACTCTTAACGACACCAGTCCAGTACAAATGCCTTACATGTCCGTCCCAAGACCCTTCATAAAGAACTGAAGGAGTACCTGCAGGATTTGTTGAACAGGGGCTGGATCACACCTTCAAGGTCACCGTACTCATCCAAATGTATGTGTTCGGAAAAAAGATGGCACGCTCCGCCTTTGTTGCGACTACAGAGAACTGAATGGCAAATCAGTGCCTGATCACCATCCAATACCGAGAATACGGGACATGTTGGACACGCTTGGTGGGAGCTTGTGGTTCTCAGTGTTGGACCAAGGGAAGGCGTACCCACCAGGGCTTCCTGGATGAACAGAGCTGACAATTAACAGCCTTCATCACACCCTGGGGACTGTACGAATGGGTCCGCATCCCCTTTGGTCTGAGCTCTAAACCCGCTGAGTTCCAAAGAAGCATGGATCACTGTTTAACTGGCCCAATAGACACAGTCTGCCTCCCTTACCTTGATAATAATTTGGTGCACAGTGGCAGTTTTGATGAACATCTGGAACATGTTCGCCTGGTTTTCAAGCGCTACAAGGAGCACAGTGTGAAATTGACACAGAAGAAATGCGACCTTTTCAAATGAAAAGTGAGGTTCCTGGGCAAGATGTTAACAGACCAGGTCCAGCAGAGATTGCACTGGTGATGGCCCTGAAAGAGAGGATGTTTTCAATGGTAGGCGACCTGCTCCAGATGCTAGGTTTCCTATCCAATTACCGATCTTTCATTCCACACTTTGGCTGCATTGTATAACCTTCTTGCCTGACCCAAATTTGAACAACAAGACCCAGAACCACCAACAGAGAACCAAAAGAAACCAAGATAGACAAAGAAAGGTCACTTACTGTCTCATACACCAATTCATGTAGGCAGACCCGTGCACCTCTGACTCCAATCCTGACCACTTATCCATTATCCATTATCATCCAATTGATTTTCTCCATCTGGACAAGTGCAAACATGGCTACAAGTACATATTAGTGGTTATTGATCACTCCAAGAGGTTTGCACAGGCCTATGCCACAAAGAATAAATCAGCAAAGACTGTGGCTGACCAACTCTTCAATGTTTTTGCTCTGAAGTTTGGTTTCTCCAACAAGCTGCACCACGACATGAGGGGGCGGGGTCAAGTTTGAAACAGACTGATGGAAAGGCTGAAACAACTCTCTGGCATCCCAGGCTTGGACACAACGCCGTATCACCCTCAGGGGAATGAGCAGGTGGAGCGATTCAATCAGACTCTCCTCTCCATGTTGCGCACCCTGGAGGAAGAGGAAAATAAGGATTAGAAGGAGTCACGGTCCAAGGTCATCCATGCATACAACTGCACAAAAAACAAGAGTACAGGTTACACCCCTTATTATCTCATCTTTGGACGTTCACCTCGTCTGCGAATTGAGCTCCTCTTTCGCATTAAATGAAACAATGCTCATGAAAGTTATGAGGATGTCAGAGATGTTCCTAGAAAAACAGTTAAGACAAGCCTGAGGACTGTAGTGAGTGAACTCAAACCAACCAAGATTGTCTTGCTCACGATGGACAGGCAGGGAGACCCGCTGCATGAGTGAGCTCCGTCAGACTGCCAAAGTGGAAGCCCCTGTCTGCTCTTTTTTTTATTGCTTTCTCAGGTTAAAGGGTTACAAGCTTACACAGTGAAAATGCTGTCACAGATGGCTACACCAACAGCACATACACTCTAAGGTACATCTTTCTTCAAGGCTTCAAGAGTGTCCTGATAAACCCCACAAGAGAAAAAGCAGGGCATCGTTTAAAGACATGTTTATGGCATTTGGGGTATCCTCTTGTGGTAGAAAGGGGATATCTCCTCCAGTGTTGAGGAGTATCGGCTTAAGGTCAGCAGGGAAACACGCTGAGGTCAGGATGGAGACATCGCTTCCCAGTGTTCACTTGGTCACATTCTAAGACACGCACTCAGCTCACAAAGAGAAGAATTCACACTAAGACTAACAGAAACAAACACATGATAAAACAATTCTAACAGTAACTATAGTAGTAATGATATGCCTTTATCATGATAACTAACATAGTACTGAATTCTTTCACCTCCCCCCCCCCCGTTTATCATGATTAAAATAAAACACAAGATCAAAACATTATCAAATGCCGTTGCTTGAGTGGCAAGAAAACTCCCTAAAAAACCCATAAGGGAAACAAAGAGTAGAAACCCATTCCCAAGCAAGAGCGAAAGTTGAGGTGAAAGACTAAAGTTGTATTTGGCTAAATATAGGTCTATACAAGGTAAACATGGAAACAAACATTCACAACTGCATTGCATTGCTTTTCTGTGAAGTCATCAAAAAAAAAGGTTTACATAATAGTAGAATCACCCATTCTGTCCATCAGGAACCGCAGGCTTCCTAGGATGGACGTAGATAACAGTCTATGACTGGGCAACTGTTCCATGTTGGTGCTTTCCTTGCCGCAACGTTGTGCACCACCTGCCATCAGGCACAGCCATGCAAGAAAGTAAACAGCATATTTGGTTGACGGGACTGCGGTCAGCCTCTGGCCGGTGGTCCGCTCCATCATCCCGAGAGGGGTGTGTTTGCCACATAGAATCCTCTCTCCAACTGTGGTCTTTCGCCGGTACACTGGTGTATACGTGGTGGAGATCCTACCCCAAGGGACTGGCGTCGCAAGGCCCATCAGCAGGGAATTGAAGGAGCTTACACTGTGACTTGTGGATCCAGCTGTCAAGTCCCTGGACCTTTACAGCCGAAGGAGTCACTGCAATCACCTGGTGGGGGCTGTCCCAGTGTTCACTGTCCCAGCGAGGTCATCTCAGCACTTTGAGGAAGACTTGGTCTCCCACATGGACATGATCAGTCTGTGGAGAAGAACACACTGGCAGGTCATTGTGTTTATGCATCTCTTTCCGGTTAAACATGTTTTTCATGTGGACTGGGAGCGATGTGCCCGTTGCCGGTGATTCTGACGAGACGAGATCTGGAAGGCTATCAGCGCGGTCATATAGAATTTCAAATGGGGATAATGTTTTTCCTCAGCTGGTACTATCCTCATTGCCGTTGCAACGATTGAAACACAGTTACGCCATTGTCTTTTTATTTCCCTCATGTCTTCATGAGTCTAGCTTTGACAGTTCCGTTTACTCATTCAAGGAGCCCAGCAGATTTTGGATGATACACGCAATGATACTTTAAGTCGATTTTCAGCAGCAGTCCAACTTTTGTCACAGCGTCATTCACAAAATGTGTGCCATTGTCACTTCCAATCACACTTGGAATGCCAAACATTGGAATAATGCGATTGCACAGTGCTGTTACAACTGTCTTTGCATCAGCATGCACTGTTGGAAACAACTCAACCCATTTGGAGAACACATCAATTATCACCAAACAATATTGCATCCTGAATAATTTGTTTAACTCAATGTAATCTATATGGATTGTGTGAAATGGTTCTGGAGGTAGAGGAAATGTTCCTCTCTGTGGTCTTAAATACCCTTGTGCATTGTTTGCGCAAAAAAAAAATGAAAAGTGTGTAAACCCATGTGTTTGATAATGTTGTTGTGTCAATGCCACCATCCCCGCATGTTGACACATGACTCAACCCATGTGTAAATCTTGCTGCCCATCCAAATAATGACTTTGGCAGCCAGGGTTTTCCCATTGACCAGTTTGCTAATCCCGCCCTTGTCAATTTTCGAACCTTTGTTCTCCCAATGTGTGCGTTCAGTGAGTGGTGCTTTTTTTCTGACGTGAAATCAAAATGTCATGTTGATTTATTGTGTGTGATTTTGTTTCCTCTTTCACTTCACTCGTACTGCGTCAACCATGGTGATTCTCTGGGCTGCAGCCTTGGCTGCTTGATCAGATAGTCTGTTCCCAATTGTGATTGGGTCATTTCCTGCTCAGTGAGCTCCACATTTACAAATGGCTACTTTGTCCATCAGTTGTACTGTGTCCAGTAGCTGCTGGAGAAGTGCCTTCTTGTGAGCAACCTCTTTACCTGTTGTGGTAATAAAGCCCCAGTTTGACCATTGTCGATAGAGCACATGAAATGAGCCCCAGCCAGATTGGCTGTCAGTCCAGAATGTAACATGTTTCTTGGAAAACATCTTACAAGCCTTTATCTGTGCAGAAACCTCTGCTGCCTGTGCTGAACACACAGGGTTAAGTGTTGCCTGAAACAAGACCCTAGTTTGTATCGTTATAGCAAATCCCACCCTGTTGCGGCCGTCTTCCCCTTTGCTTGCTGATCCGTCAACAAAAGCAACCTCTCCAGTCGGGAGGGGAGTGTCCATGAGGTCAGGTCATGGTTTGGTGGAAATTTGGACGCGGCTTCCACAGTCCTGTGGAGTGCCCTCTGCTGGTGTGGGCAAAAGTGTCACTGAATTCAGTGCCCAACATCTTACAATTGTGATGTGTCCCTGTGATAAATGTCGCGGTGCAATGTAAGTGTCGTGCTGGTGACAAAAATGTCATCTTTGTTTCCAGCAGAAAGACTGAAACTGTGTGTGGCACTTTCAGTGTTAACTGGTGGAACAAGACTACTTCCGCAGACGCCTCAACAGCCAGAGCAGCGGCCAGCACTGCCTGAACGCAGAATGGCTCGTGCTACGGAATCCAATTGTTGTGAATAGTATGGAACTGGTCTCATTTTTCCTCCGTGTTTCTGCAGAAACACTGAGGTCATGAACCCGTTTTTTGCCGTCTCTGTCTGCTCAAATGGCCTGTCGTAATTTGGTAGTGCTAGCACAGCTGAATCAATCAGTTCTCTCTTTACAAGATCAAAAGCTTTGTCGGCTTCTGGCGTGCATGCAATTTTGTCTTGTAATGCCATTGGTTTATTATAAATTATCTTCAGCAATGGTCATGTGACTTCTGAGTAATTTCCAATCCAGGCGCGACAATAATTGCAAACATCCAAAAATGACATCATGTGCTTTTTTGTTATTGGTTTTGGATCCTTAGCGACTGCTTGTTTCTGTTTGTCATTGACAATGTGTCCTGGTTCAGTCAAAATGTGTCCTAGATAGGTCACTTTTTGTTTCAGTAATTGCATTTTGTCTTTTGAAACTTTGTTTCCTGCGTCATGGACATATTGCAGTAATGCTAATGTATCAACTTTGCATTGCTCTTGTGTGTTTGAGGCCACTAAAATGTCGTCCACATATACCAAAATTTGGCTTTTGTGTGGGGCAATAAATGAGGCCAAACACCTTGTGATTGCTTCTGAGAAAATTATTGGGGAGTCACAAAATCCCTGGGATAACCTAGAATATTAATTTTTCGCTTTATAACGTAAACGTAAACCAGTATTGGCTGTCAGGGTGGACAGGGATACTCCAAAAAGCAATACTCAGGTCCACCACCAAAAACCTCTTGGTTCCGGGTTGTAATGAGTTCAAAAGAGTGTGTGGATTAGGAAAATTTGGCGCACGCGATTGTACTGCTTGGTTTACTGCATGCAAATCCTGAATTAATCTCCATTTGTTTGTCTGTGCTTTTTGGACTGGGAATATAGGCATATTACATGGAGAGTCTGGGCACGCGTGTAAAATTCCTGACTTTTTTAATTTGTCAACTGCTGTTTGGATGCCTATTTCAGCATCTTTTTTTAAGTGGGTATTGTCAAATTACCGGTCGATGTGATTTTTCTATGTATAATTACTGGTGGTGTGTTTGTCATGAGTCCAACATCAGCGGGTCCTGTGCTCCACAGCCCGGATGGGAGATGACAAATGGCATCTTCCTCAAGAGGGGTGAGCACATAAACTTCGGCTAATCAGCTGTAGTGGACTCGTGCAAACGTATCAAAATTCCATCGAACACGCAATTGGAACCATCCTGATTCTGTTTCTTCAACGTCATCAAAGTTTTGTGATGGGACCCAAATTTTGTGTGAAATCGTTCCGGCGAAATTGTTCGTGTTTCTCCATTCACATTGTTTTGACTTCACGAGTGAAATATGTCGATACTGCCCAGGAGGGAGCAGCGCTTTTACTTCCGCTGTGAGTCTGAGCACCACTTTTCTTTCCAATAAATGTAATTGACCTGCACTTGTTGTTCAGCCAACTCTAAAAACAATTTAGTGTAATCTGGATCAGGGCCCGGGGATTCCTCGCATCTAATGGTGACATGTAAATCATTTCGGTACTGCATGTTGCCTCCCGGTCAGACCCTCCCGTGAGCTACTTTTAGTAAATTTTCAATGACACATTCCTCTTCAGGCAAATCCAGTGACCAATAACAATGTGCCCCATTTTTTTGAATTTTGATGTTTGCTTCCATTCATCCCTGTTTTTTAATTTTGATGCTAATCTCTAATTGTGTCAATGCGTCACGGGCTAATAAATTGAGCAGGCACCATGGCTGTAGAACTACTACATAATACATAATTTACTGAGAAGTTTGTCCAATTCTTCACAGTTGTCTACATTTCTAGAAAATCCATCCTTTTTCTGCCATTTTTTGGTGAATTTTGTTGGTCCCTTGTAATCCATTTCAGCCAAATGGCATTTTTCCTTTATTTCAGCCTTGGAAACTGGACAGTTGGAATTCTTGGTCAACATTTCCGCCATTTCTGACGGTCTTGTTTCTTATAGGTGTCTAGATATGGTTCCTCAGTTTTGAGAAAAATTCAAAGTGCCTGACTTCGGGTGGAATACCAAACTTCTATTCCCAATTTGGAGTGGGTATTACCTGGGTGTTTTTACTCATGACCCTTCAGTCATTTTTAGAATTCTCAAACTTTGGACATTCACTCTGTACACATTCACTCTCACAGACTGATCAATTTCTGAGTCCTGAAACTAAAAGTTTTCTATTTTTTTACAAACACTGACCTGTGAAAAATGGGAAATATACTAGTCTTTCGACTAGATATTCTGTACTATTTTTCCAAGTGTTATACAAACACTGATCTGTGAAAAATAGGAAAGTCTTTCAACTAGATATTCTGTACTTTTTTTCCAAGTGTTAAACAAACACTAACCTGTCAAAAATAGGAAATATATTAGTCTTTCGACGAGACATTCTGTATTATTTTTCCAAGTGTTGTACAAACACTGACCTGTGACAATCTCTCCGTTGGTTGAGACACATGCAATACGTAGGATGACGTTTGTGTTCTCCCGGCGAAGGATGTCTGAGGGCTGGCCTCGTGGAAAGGAGGACTTTACGAGTCTTCTGGAGACTCGGACGGTGCACCGATTTTAGTCGTTGTCGATCATCCGCCGAAAAGAAAATGTTGTCATCTGGCTCGAAGGACCAAGTTTTAGAATGTCAGAGATGTGTCTTGAAAAACAGCTAAGACAAGCCTGAGGACTGTAGTGAGTGAACTCAAACCAACCAAGATTGTCTTGCTCACGAGGGATAGGCAGGGAGACCCACTGCATGAGTGCACTCCATCAGACTGCCAAAGTGGAAGCCCCTGTCTGCTCTTTTTTTTTTGCTTTCTCAGACTAAAGGGTTACAAGCTTACACAGTGAAAATGCTGACACACATGGCTACACGAACAGCACATAAACATTAAGGTACATCTTTCTTCAAGGCTGCAAGAGTGTCCTGATAAACCCCACAAGAGAAAAAGCAGGGCATTGTTTAAAGACATGTTTATGGCATTTGGGGTATCCTCTTGTGGTAGAAAGGGGATATCTCCTCCCAGTGTTGAGGAGTATCGACTTAAGGTCAGCAGGGAAACACGCTGAGGTCAGGATGGAGACATCGGTTCCCAGTGTTCACTTGGTCACATTCTAAGACACGCACTCAGCTCACAAAGAGAAGAATTCACACTAAGACTAACAGAAACAAACACATGATAAAACAATTCTAACAGTAACTATAGTAGTAATGATATGCCTTTATCATGATAACTAACATAGTACTGAATTCTGAATTCTAAATGCAGGTGGCCTACCAGATTGCAGCCAAAAATGCAAATAAAGGAGCAGCCCGTGGAAAAAAACAACTTTGACAAGAAAGTGCTCAGCCAAGACCTCCAACCAGGTGATTGTTTCCTTCTCTGAAATCCCACCCAGAAAGGAGGGACAGGAAAGATCCAGTCCTACTGGGAGGACCAAGTCTTTAGTGTGAAGGACAGAAAAGGCGAAGACAGTCCAGCGTATAGCGTCTGAGAGCTGTTAGCAGATGCTATTTATGTGCTGTGAGCTAAATGTGTATTCTGTGCTGTTTACAGAAAGAAAAGAAACACAACTTTAATATGCTCCACAAAGAATTGGGCGACTATTCTTTAAAATGTAACACACTGCAGCGGATGGTCTGGATAATATGCCATTTTCTGGTGAATATGTTGACTAATCATGGCAACAACTTCTTTCTTTTGTTGTTTCCAGCGCTATGCAGCATTTACATGCATACCTGTGGTTATAATGAAAAAATTTAAAAATCTGTTCACATTCACAAACTTCTACAGCTCAAAGACCCATATCAGTCCAGTACACAGACCCATCCACCCCATTTACATTTGTATTTTAAGCATTTAGTGCCCAAACAAAACCATGAGATACCAGCTTACAGCTTTAAGTATAAACTTTAATGGTTTTGCTCATGACATCTTGGAAAAATTGTAACTAAAATGGGGATGATAATGGAATTGATAATGGAATTGATAACGTCTTCGTGGGACCCTTCACAATCATGTTCATCGCTCGAATTTATCGCAAAATTCAGCGTCGTTCTTACAATTGAGTCAAATGAACGCCATGATGTTTATATCAACTTCTGACGTTACGTCCTTTCTTGAGTTTTTCCGCTGTGTGGTCGTGTATTTGCAATAATAATTTTTTCGATAATCAAAAATGTTTCCTTCATAGCGGATTTCAGATTCAAATTCAGTATAAAAAAACTGTACAATAAAGCAAAAGGTGCATTGAAGGCTTTCATACACTTTAACAGCAATGAAGTTATTGGAAATCTGCTGGTTTACATGTGCATTGCTAGATATTGCCCACCAGAGGGAAGGAGCTAAAAAAGGTAGGCCAGTATATGACGGATCCAAGAAAGTTGTGCCTCCCCCTTGTCCCAGTTCTTCTAGCATCCATGTTCCCAATAGTTTTCAGGGGGGTGCCAATGATCCTCTCAGCAGTCCTCACTGTCTCTTGCAGTCGGATCTTGTCCTTCCAGGTTGTAGTCCCAGTTTAGGTAAACTGGAATAGACTCAAGCCATTTGCTTTGATCCTGAACAGGGCAAGTATATATAGATAATAGATTAACATCATTGCAGTCCCCCGATATCATCCATCATCCATCATCCATCCTTCCATCCATCCATCCATTTTCTACCACATCTCTGGGTTGGTTCGCGGGGTAAGTAGCTTCAGCAAGGATACCCAGATTTCCTTTTCCCCAGCCAGTTCTTCCAGGTCTTCCGGAGGGATCCCGAGGTGTTCCCAGGCCAGCCGAGAGACATAGTCTATCCAGCGTGTCCTGGGTTGTCCCCGGGGTCTCTTTCCGGTGGGACAATGCCCGGAACACCTCACTAGGGAGGCGTCTGGGAGGCATCTGGATCAGATGCCCCACCCACCTCATCTGACTCCTCTCAATGCGGAGGAGCAGCAGGTCGACACTGACCCCCTCCCGGTTGACCGAGCTTCCCAACCTATCACTAAGGGAGCGCCTGGACACTCTGTGAAGGAAACTCA
Source organism: Syngnathoides biaculeatus (assembly GCF_019802595.1). Lineage (NCBI taxonomy): Eukaryota > Metazoa > Chordata > Actinopteri > Syngnathiformes > Syngnathidae > Syngnathoides > Syngnathoides biaculeatus. Next base: position 19,594,885 of record NC_084643.1, on the reverse strand, counting down.
TTGCGGGTGCTTGTATCTGGGATATTGTTCTTTCGGTCAAGATGCACAGCTCGACCCATAGGTGAGGGTAGGAGCATAGATCAACTGGTAAATTGAGAGCTTCGCCTTTCGACTTAGCTCCCTCCTCAGTACAACGGACCAATACAAAGTCCACATCACCGGAGATGCTGCACCGATCCGTTTGTCGATCTCCCGCTCCCTTCTTCCCTAACTCGTGAACAACACCCCAAGATACTTGAACACCTCCACTTGGGGCAGGATCTCATCTCTGACCTGGAGAGGGCACAACACCCTTTTCCGACTGAGGACCATGGTGTCTGATTTGGAGGTGCTGATTCTCATCCCAGCCGCTTAACACTCGGCTGTGAACTGCAACTATGAGCGTTGGAGATCACAGCTTGATGAAGCCAACAGAACCACATCATCTACAAAGAAGAGAATGCGATGGTGAGGCCACTAAACCAGACACCATCGACACCTCGGCTGTGCCTAAATATTCTGTCCATAAAAGTTGTAAACAAAATCGGTGATAAAGGGCAGAGTTAGAGTCCAACTCTCACCCGAAACGAGTCTGACTTATTGCCGCCAATGCGGACCAAACTCACGACAGCGGTCGTACAGGAACCGAACTGCCCATATCAGGGGGTTCGGTACCCCATATACCTGAAGAACCCCCTCAAGACTCCTCGAGCGACACAGTTGAATGCCTTCTCCAAGTCCACAAAAATATGTAGACTGGTTGGGCGAACTCCCATGCACCCTCGAGGATCCTGCCAAGGGTGTAGAGCTGGTCCACACGTCCATGACCAGGACGAAACCACAATGCTCTTCCTGGATTTGTGATTTGACTTCCCGATGGACTCTGCTCTCCAGCACTCTTGAATAAAACTTACAAGGGAGGCTGAGGAGTGTGACCCCTTATAGTTGGAACGCACCCTTCGGTCCCCCTTCTTAAAAATGGGGACCACCACCCCAGTGTGCCAACCCAGAGGCAATGTTCCCGATGTCCATGCGATGTTGCAGAGGCGCGTCAACCAGGACAGCGCCACAAAAACTAGAGCCTTTAGGAACTAAATCTCATCGCGAATCTCATCCACTCCAGGGCCCTGCCACCAAGGAGCTTTTTAACCACCTCGGTGACCTCAACCCCAGAGATAGAAGAGCCCGCCACAGAGCACCCAGACTCAGCTTCCTCGTGGGAAGGCGTTGGTGGAATTGAGGAGGTCTTCGAAGTATTCTCCCCACCGCCGACTCACAACATCTGAGTTGAGGTCAGCAGCGCCCCGTCCCCACTATAGACAGCGTTGACGGTGCACTGCTTCCCCCTCCTGAGACGCCAGATGGTGGACCAGAATTTCCTTGAAGCCATGGCCTCACTGAAATCCTCCCACGCCGGGTTTTTGCCTCAGTGACCACCGAAGCTGCAATCTGCCTGGCCAGCTGGTCCCTATTAGCTGCCTCGGGAGTCGCACAGCCCAGGAATGCCCGATAGGACTCCTTCTTCAGCTTGACAGCATCCGTCACTATTGGTGTCCACCAACATGTTCGTTGGTTTATGCTACGACAGGCACCGACCACCTTACTCCCACAGCTTCAGTCAGCCACCTCAGCAATGAAGGCGCGGAACATCATGCAGTCAGACTCAATGTCTTTCGTTTTCCGTGTTAGCTCAGCGTCACGGTCCGCACGATGGCAGTTGAAGCCAGGGAGCATGATGGTGGCATTGGGCACTAGTCCAGAATTCCAAGTCTCCGTGAAGCGTAGAACCACAGAACGTCAAAGTCTTTGCAGGTTTTAATCAGAAGCTGAAGTTCATCAGTTTTATTGGCTAGGGAGCGCAGGTTCGCATGATGGATCATTGAAAGTGTTAGACGAAGACCTCTTTTTTGCAGCCGGACTTGTGTACTGGATTGCGAGCCTCTTCGTCGCAAGACTTTGAAGAGCGCTCTGACTAGCAACTCTGGAAAAAGATTCAGTGAATTGGCGAGAGTTGTCAAAAAAAGTCAGAAGAACAGTGAGAGGAAGACTCTCTGATGGTTAGTAAGTCCTCTCTTGTGTACTTGAGTCTCGAGACACACGTAAAACACAAAAACACAAACAGAGAACATTTCGGAGGCTGCCAAACTGGTAGGTGCCATCTTTGAGACAATTCACATGAAAATTCACCCTACATCTTCATATCCCCTAAGGTCTTACAGGGCATATATAGCATATTTCAAAATTTAAAACATTGCTTTTGACTGAAATATTTACTGTTCCATGTGAGAATGACTAAAGAAAAGAAGTGATCATCATTATTTGTGTTCTTGTCTGAGCCTGGTTAGAATATGGCAAGTTATAGATATCATCATGCCCATGGTATTAAATTGTCTCCTGCTGTTTTATGATCTTTTAATGTGTCTGACTTTACAGTTATCATTGTGTGTTTCTTTCGGATTGTCCCTTTCGGGGTCGCCACAGCGTATCATCTCAGATGAACGCATATATATGTTTGGCACAATTTTTACGCCGGATGCGCTTCCTGACACAACCCTTCTCAGGGAGTGGAGGCCCCAGTGGGATACGAACCCACAACCCCTGGTTTACCAAAACAGTGCTCTAACCACTGACCTACGGGGACTCCCTTTACAGTTCTCATTATGTTTTACAATTTGACTGTCTTCACCAATCCAGGCTTGTCTGCCATCTTTCAGCTTTGTGCTATCTACAATATCTGTTGAATGCCCTAACATAGTCGCTTGAGTCAGCATCCTCCCAGCACAGAGAATCAAATGACTTTCCCCGCATCCATTATTGAGAGACCATGTGTGATGCCTGGAGAGATTAAATGAATTAGCTGGGCGTATTTATAGCTGTCTAAAAATACAGCTGCAGGTCTATTTCAGGGGCCCTTGGGGCAAAGTGTTTCTACTTTTAGTTGTGTTTGACATTGCTTGATAGCACAATTATGAGACAGCAGGAATGTCATGCGATGCCACGAGAGAAGCAACCAATTGACAAATGCACATTGTAAACATCCATCCATCCATTTTCTTAGCCGCTTATCCACATGGGGGTTGCAGAGTGCTGGAGCCTATCCCAGTTGTCAATGGGCAGGAGGCAGGGTACACCCTGAACTGGTTGCCAGCCAATTGCAGGGCACATGGTGTAAGACAACAGTCGTACTCACAATCACATCTAGGGCCAATTTTGAGTCTCCAATGAATGCCTGTTTTTGGGATGTTGGAGGAAACCAAAATGCCCAGAGAAAACCCACGTAGACATGGGGAGAACATGCAAACGCCACACAGGTGGGTCCTGGATTGAACACGGGACCTCAGAACTATGAGGCCAATGCTTTTCAGCTGAGTCACCGTGCCACCTTAGTGTAAATAATAAAATATTATGTGCGGCAGTGGTAATGTTAAACGTCAAAATGATCAGAATAATCTCCCGTTTTGTTACAGTCCACATGAGTGTTCCCTCAATTAAATTAAAACACCTACCACCACTATTAATTCGGCAATCTCATGGGCCATCAAGCGCACTGCAACCCATTCAGACGGACAGACACTGAAAATTATCAGAAAAAAATGTCTGCATTTAGCCGTCTAACAAGGCAGACACGTATCAAATCTAATGATCTGAAAGAGTAATCAGTGTCGTTCGGTTTCTGAATGCCTTCACTGACCTGGTGTAATTTCACCATTTATTAACCTTCTGAGCAGAGATAGCCTCCTGGCCCCTGTGGATTGATTGGGTGTCTTCAGTGGTGTTTTAACACGGAAGATAGAAGGACTCCATTCAGGCTGCTGATAACAGCAGATACAGTACTTTAGGTGCCAAAAGATGTGAGAGATAATGGCGCTGAATTGTACTGTGATGAACAATAACTGGTTACAATGGGGACAAAGATTTTGTCAGCCAATATCGCAAGCCATTATGTTGGAGCTTAGTTTATCTGAAAATCTTTTATTTTTCAAGGAAATGCTGTTGTGCTCCTTGTTCTTTTCTTTTTATTTATTGCCATCCCATTTTTCGATACCATTATACTCAGCAATCCGTAAATTCGGTCAAATTAGCCCCCAAGTGACACAGTAGAAAGTGACTGAACTGGACAACTGGTCAGTGACTTACACCACCACACTAGACGATTGACTTCTGCGCATATATACCAATTCGCTGCAATGGAAAAACTCTGAACCTTGATGATCTAATCAGTAAACAACATTTTGATTTATCACATTCACTCAAAGCCCAAGGAAACAAACTCTGGACCGGGACATATGCGGGGACCTTTTTTTTTTTTTTTTTTTTTTTAACCAACTGTGACATAACAATGCAATACAATAAAATGATTCCAATGAAACTCTCAGCTTGCATAGTTTTTGTTTATATGAGTTTATGAACTTGGACAGTTAAAACTAAAAAAGAAATGGGAAGAAATTAGTAAAGCAATATATATATATATATATATATATATATATATATATATATATATATATATATATATATATGTGTATTTTAACCAAGACCTTCAGAAGATGGAGGGTGTGCATTGATAATCCCTGTTTAAAAAAAAAAATAAAGCTAAATAAATTCATTTCTGTTTCATGAAATGAAGCAAATTTTTTGCAAGTGTCATCTTTCTGGGTTTTCGTCCAAACGATGCATCTGCAAGTCTTGTACAGCCTCCATCAACAGAATAAAATATGTTGCCAAAGATCACCACAAATCTACTTCTAAAATGCCAAAAACTGACCAAGGGGAACAACATTCAATCCATAAATCAAGTGATTTGTCCATTGTCCAAACCGCTTCTACTCACAAGGGCCACAGGAGTGCCTGAGTCTATCCCAGCTAATGTTGGGCAATAGGTGGACCGGTGAAAAGGTCGCCAATGAGTCGCAGGGCACATATTGACACCATCACTAAAAGGGAATCAATCTCATGCTGCCCGCAACAAAGTTAGGGTTGTGCACCACAACACCATCAGTGACTTCATGTGACATATACAGGTATTTAACCACTAACAGAGCAGTGTGGTGTGTTCAGAGTGTTCAGTCTGCGACTTTGCATACAGTGTACTTAATTTTTGTATTTTCCTAATAATACGAGAGAAATAAAGGAAAATGTGGTTGTTTCAAAGGCTCTTGGTTCCTTAATTGACTGTACTTGTGCATTTCCTTTTATGATCTATATGTACATTTGAAATTATTAAATAGAATTCAGTGTTTTGTAAAACTTGGCAATGGCCAGCTGAATGTCACTTCTATCAGGAAACATATATGTGATGTGATTCTGTGCTTATTAGTCAGAGCCTCCAATTTGAATCTGAATGAATATATATAATAAAAATTCTGTCTATATACACTGTATATAATATCATTTTGTTTGTAATTGTTATCCATGTGTAGGTGTTTTGGGAATGACCAGTTGTCATAGTTGTTTTCATTTACAGTACACTGCTCTTGTTATTGTGTCTCACACCAACCAGTGTGTTCTTTTGATTTATATAAAGTCTGAGTTATTGTTGTAACATTTGTCATCTGCAATGTGGTCCATCCTTCAGCCCTGAGTTAACCATTAAATTATATCTTGGTTGTTTATGTTCATGTGATTTGACATGGTTTATTTGACTGGCCGTTACATTTGCAACATTGGGACAATGTTCAGCTGTGACCAAAACCTTGAATCGCAGCAAACCAACTTGCTGAACCTTGTACAGTGTGGGACAAGTTTTTATTTTCCTTTTTTTCTCCCAGTGTGCGGCAGACCTCAGGAATGACTGCCATACATATACTGCTTGCAAAATAGAGGAAATGAAATTACTACGTTTTGTGAATTCAGTACTTTACTCAAAGCTACATAGGTCAGTTAACCATCTGTTCATCCATCTGGAACATTTTAATAGCATCCTTACTCCATGATTTATATATCACCAGGTCAGCAAAAGTATGCAGAGATGGCCGTGCTTCAAGTAATAAGTGCAAGAAGTCATACATTTTAGGTGTTGGATTGAATTATATCTGAGCAAAACAAATGTGTGTCTGTGGTGGAAATTGACTGTGTTGAGAGTAAAGAAAACCACAAACTCCAACTTGAAAGAGTAGACTTTCAAAAAGAACGCAGTTTATGCATTGTGAGACAAACCAACAGATTCATAAGTTTCAAACAGAAAACAAAACAAAAGAAACAGATGTACATTTGTACATAATGTATTGCAGTTTACACATGTTTTTTTCCCAATTTTTTGTTCCTATTAAGTGAGTGAGGAAACTGGCCATGTCCTGTGTTCGTATATGTATCACGACAGCCTGTATGTTTATGGTTAAATATTGCAGATGGCAACATGATTATGGCGAAAGAAAAAAAATGGGTTTAACATGTTCACATTTCCTCAAGAAAAGTGGCCTCTGTGCTCTTGGACAACAAAGTTGAGAAGTTTGGGAAAAGCGCATTTGGTACAAGGTTACTAGGAAGCTGCTGAGAAACACCTGGCTGAGCTTTAGAGATATTATGTGTTCATGGGAGAATGTGTACCATCCCTTTTCCTTTCTATCTGCACAAAACAGTCTGGCCAATCCCTGACTTCTCACATCAATACGGCATTTTCACCAGCAGAACTATAAACCACAAGTTGATATTTTCTTTTTTCTCCTTTTTTTTAAGAGCAGATTTTCTGGCACTATGAACCATGTGATGTTAAAAGTCAGTTGTTGCCTTTTTCCAAGGTCAATATTTGGGTGACTAGCTGTGCTCCAGCACAAGGCTTTTCTTGTAAAGTTGGATCAGCAGTATATAAGATGAAAGAAAATGTAATTATCCATCCATTTTCTGAGCTGCTTATCCTCACAAGGGTCGCGGGGAGTGCTGGAGTCTAACCCAGCTGTCAATGGGCAGGAGGCGGGGTACACCCTGAAATGGTTCCCAGCCAATTGCGGTGCATGTGGAGACAGACAACTGTCACACTTACAATCACACCTAGGGGCAATTTAGAGTGTCCAAATAATGTTGCATGTTTTCGGGATGTGGGAGGAACCTGGAGTGCCCGGAGAAAACACACACAGGCACAGGGTGAACATGCTAACTCCACACAGAAGGGGCCGGGATTGAACCTTGGACGTCAGAATTTAGACAATTAATGCATGTTTTTGGGATGTGGGAGGAAACCGGAGTGCCCGGAGAAAACCATGCAGGGACAGGGAGAACATGCAAACTCCACATATGTGGGTCTGGGATTGAACCCGGGACCTCAGAACTGTGAGGCCAACACTTTCCAGCTGATCCATGGTGCCGCCCAAAATGTAATGATACTTTTCTGAATATATTGCTCCAAATTATCATCTGTAGTAACAATAAATACTGCACAAGCATTTGCATGTATTGTTTTTACTGTCTATTAAGATCACTGATACCAATCACAGACAGCTTTGACATTTAGTTTCTCTGATGACCCCAATTAAGGGAAGGTGATGTAAGGGTTTGTGTTTTCATGGTTTTAGAGGTAAGAAGGTGGAAGATCCTAGGGTGACAAACAACAACCCTGTTTTATCACCCCACGCTTTCATTGTTTTTGTTTTATTTTATAAATTCAGAATCACTCGAGGAAGCTGAATGGTAGACAAGAAAAGTTGGAAACAAAAACAGATAAGTTATTAACATTGATGAACGACACTGTGAAAAACATATGTCATGAGCAACACTTGGCCACTGCCAAGAGGGGTGTGGCCACGCCACTGCTCTGGGTGGTGACACCTGTCACAGCTCACTGCTGTTTCAGATTGGGACTATAATTAAACAGGCATTTAAGTTGGAGTTTTTATCACTGGCATTTGCCAGTTCGCTGCTTTGTGTTAGTGAGTTGCATTCACTGCCTGTGGCACTCTGCACTCTACGTGTATGTTAGAGTAACCCGAGCCTCAGAGATTTTGTGCCCTTTTGTTTGATCCTGTCCTGTTGAGTTGTTAGTTTGTTCACCCCATAGTCATCAGACCTTGCTGCATGTCTTTTGGATCCCGCCTAGCCTAGCGTTTCTGTACCTCTGCCTTGTCGGACTGCTACACCGTGTATGACCCAGTTTCCGGAATAAACTACATTGAACATTATGCCTCTGCCTCTAAATCCTGGATTTGGGTTCGCCCCCGTCCCGGAGGTTCGTGACCAAACAAACTGGCCAGAACAGGATCCAGCGGGAAAGATGAGGCATCGCCGAGCACGTTGCCGCGGACGCTGCACGCCCAAGGTCCAACCGTTTCCTACTTGTGTGAGCTCCGTTATATCGTCCTCTCCTGCCTGGTCACCCGCACTACCAGTGCGTCATGATTATGTGGAAACCACAACTCGTTCACCACCGCATATCGCTTTGGACTGAGATTTTTCGGACTTTGAGGAAGACCTAAATTTATATGACCTGGTGCCTGGCTGTCATTCGGACATTGACTGTGAATATCCTCTCCCTGTGATCAGTCCCAGTCCGTTTGTGTCCCTGCTGGGCGCCACCAGCTCCTGAGTGCCTTTGCCCTGTAGGTCTAAGTCCTCATTCTCCAATCCTTTTTTGAGAACCCGATTGGGCATCTACCCAGGTCCTCCGCATGGCAACCAGAGGAGATACCCAAGCAGGGTGCCCGCTGCATGGCGACCGAGACACTACCATTGTCCATCCACCGGCAACAACCAAGTCAACAGACCCGGAGCTCATGGCGAAACTTCCAGCCCAGAAGACAGAAGGGTCCGCAACTCCCAAGCTGCAGCAACACGAGGATCACAAGGTCTTCTATCATGAAATGCAGGTGGAAATAGAGCGGCAGAGTGCTGAACTTAAGGTCCTCATGGACCAGGTTAGAAGGGAATTAGATTAATGGCCAAGCTACACCCACGTCACGGTTTCAACAGACTCGCTGCTGACCCATGCCCACGCCACGATAACAACCAACCTGCTACCGACCCAGATCCACATCATGGTGGCAACCGACTCGCTCTCAACCCAAGCTCATGTCACGGTGGCGAAAGATCTCCTGCTGAACCACACTTACGCCTCAGTAGCAATGGACTCTCTACCAAGCCAAGCCCATGTTGCAGTGGCGACCGACCCACTGCCACACCACACCCACGTCGCGGTGGCAACAGACTTCCTGACAAATCACGCTCATGCCACGGTAGCTACTGACCCATTTCCGAACCTACCTCACGTTGCTGCTGACAATGGACCCACTGCCGCATCACACCCATGTCGCGGTGGCGACAGACATCCATGCGAGCGTCAAAGTAAAATAGCAGACTTGACAAATGAAGACCAGTCTGCCATAGCGCCTCCAGTGTTTGTTTTCAAAAAAGACAAAACACAAAAGCGATCTCCAGAGGGCTTAAGTACAGAGGATGGAGAGGATTCAGATAAAGACGAGACACACTATTTTCCTCCAGTGAAAAACTTTATCATTCCCGTCGCTCCATTCTGTTCCCAAGAACAATGTATTCATGCCACCCAATTCCTGCCAGTCTCCCATCGGGAACTCTGACTCTGAGCCAGACGAAAAGCCAGTCAGGTTCTGTCTAAAGCCGCCGACTCTCATTCATGGGCAAGTGCCCAGTTCTGTGTGCCAAGTCAGAAACGGATAGTGCACCAACGCAGCATTCTGCGGCCTGTGGTTCTTCAGGCACCACCCTCCAAATCCCGTAGTCCTGTTCAGGCGGCGGCGGCCTCGACTCCGCGGCAGCCTCGCGTGCCTGTCCTGGCAGCGGCAACAACGACTTGGCCGCCTCCCATTCCTGTCCAGGCGGCGGCGAAGGCTCGGCAGCTGCCTTACGTTCCTGTCCCAGGTGCGGAAAGGGCTCGTCGGCCGCCTCACGGTCACGCCCCGGCAACGACGACATCACGGTCCCCTTCGTTCTGGTGCCGGGGGCAACAGGTATAGACTGTTTTCGAGTGACGTCACACATGTTCCGATTTAGAATGCGGGTGCCATCTTAGTTTGGTGAATTCACGTAAACACACGTAACTAACCAGGAATCATTTCAGAAAGGTGTGTAAAATTTGCAAAAACTGGTTACCGCACCGCTAGTGGTTTCATGTATTGAGTTAAAAATGTAGCCATGGAAGTGGAGAAAAAGGTGCGGGCTCCACTTGGAACTCGTCCCGGTCGAACCTCTGTCTCTCTCTCTCTCTCCCTCTCGGTAACAAAAACGGAAATAATAATCTACACCTCTTTCGTTGGTATAATAAACATAATTTAACACAACTCTGACTATGACCACATAATACATATTTAAATTGCATAGTGCAGTAAACTAACCTTAGCAGTTTGGGGAGACAGGTTGCTTACAATGGATACCGCCGCATGATGAACTCAGGCATTGATGAATTGGTTGTAGGCCTCCAGACTTTTATAATTCTTTAGTTGGTCCACGGTATAAGCGCTTGTCGAGAAGAGGAGATAGTGGACAATATCTGGATAGGATACAGACGCCCACAGTCGTGTGCTCCAATTGTGTTTCTCCAAGGCATATGGGTCGATATTGTCGGTCAAAGCACACTTCTTGTCGTAACGGTTTCTTGAAACATTTAATGAGCCCCGATAACTTTCCACAGTCTTTTTAGCCATCATCGTCACTTTTAACAGTCGTACGAACATTTGTGTAACTCCGGTCTCCATGCAAAAGCATTAGAGTGAACAACGCGTCAGGAGAGTGAATCATCCAACACGGCCATGTGCCCTGGATGTAGTCATGTGGTCGAAAACTATTCGGCTGTCTAACATTCCTGTCTAGACAGCGACTGGCTAAAGGAATCAAAACTGAATATTTCAGAAAAAAAACCACATTTGTTAAATAATTTGTATTTTTCAGGAAGGAAATTAATTTGTTTGGGAAGGCGCGGTAAGATAAGTTGACTTCTTATTACGATAGCAGCTGCTGAAAAGTTACTGATTAGAAACAAGTATTTGAAGCTCCTGGTGTCCCTGGAACCCCAACAAAATCGTGTGCATGATAATCCAAATGGTTGGAGTCATGCATAAAAATACATTTTGACCAACCCTCATGAAAAACCTAAGCAGAGAGTTCTGAAATATATGAAGACACATTTTCAAATTCTGTAGCCATATCCACTGATGTTACCACCACACCACATTAACTTGTTAGATTCAAGATGGAGGAAGTCCGAGATGGTGACGCGTGGCCACCATGTCAAAACATGACAACGATGACTGAAAGCTGTAAAAGTTTGGTCTGAAATAATGGGGAATGACATGGTATACCCTATCAGTATCCCTGAAGGTTTGAAATCGGTATCTGCACCATATGTGTTGGCAAGACAAGACCAGGCAAGGCAAAGTAAGTATACTTAATATTTTCTGGTGCAGTTTATACACAAACGCAATGTGCTTTTTCATGGATAAAAGCATTTAAAAATAAAACAAGAGCAAAATGATATTTGAACTCAAAGTACAAGAAATTAAAAGGCAGTTTATTACAATTACTTAAAAAAAACGAACTTACAGTGTAAGAAAGATTGTTTAAAAATTGAAATTCTGTAAAATGCTGCTCCACCCTTAACTGGTCGCTAGCCAATCGCAGCCTACTGAATTTATATTACATTAAAATCGCTTTAATGTACTTGGGACCTAAACCATTTAGTGATGCATAGACCAGTAGTAGATATGAAAGGTCAATTCCCTAGCTGACTGGGAGGCAGCGTAGAGATTTTAGAATTGGAGTAATGTCTGATCTCTTTGTTCTGGTCACAAGCTGAGCTGCAACATCTGGAAGAGGTCCAGTTGTTTAATGTTCTATTGGGGAGTCCAGTCAGAAGACCATTAAAGTTGTGAAGTCTACTGGAGGTAAAAGTGAGGATAGGCTTCTCAGGTTTTGCTTGGTACATGTAGTCATTCACTCTGGATATGTTCTTCCAATTGTTAGGAAATTATTTTTGTGATTGCTTTGCTGAAAGTCAGATTGAAATCTATCAGCATACCAAGGTTTTGCTCTTTGGCTTTTACACAGATTGATTCCAGGTATTTTCTAACACCAGTCCCCTTTTCTTTACTGCCAAAATCAAGTTCCTTGCTTTTGTTGTAAAAAACTACATTTTTGTCTATTGAGAAATTCATTTGTTTCAGACTGACAACTACTTGCTATTGTAAAAATATGAAATGTGCCTTCCGTACAAAAAAATCAATAACATGCAAGACAGGATACTGCACCAGGTTCCAAAAGATACCACATGAGCTTTAGCTGGTCTGTTATAAAGGGAGAAAAAAAAAAATCATAGCTTGTCCAGTATCATCCTCTGACCTCCTCCCCTTTGAGAATCTGCGGCGAATCCTTAAAAGGAAGATCCTGGCTGTAGGGGAATTTACACCTGAACAGCAGTTCTGGGAGGAAACTATTGCACCCTCAAATGAGATTCAGGCAGAAACAATTGTTTGACTTACAGCACAATTTATTGGATGAGAGATTTGTTAAGATAGTATGAAAGAGGGGCCTATATCTCAACATGTAATTTCATCCACAAAGATGTTTACAGATTGAAATCATTTTTTTAGCTATGTAATTAAAAAAAATTACATTTTTAACAGTCAATCATAATTTGGCATACTTGACTTTAAGTAATTAAACAACATTGGGTGGCACGGTGGCACAGCTGTAGAACGTTGGCCTCACAGTTCTGAGGACAGGAGTTCAAATCCAGGCCCTGTTTGTGTGGAATGTGCATGCTCTCCCCGCACCCGTGTGGGTTGCACATGCACTAATTGGATACTCTAAATTGCCCTTGGGTGTGATTGTGAATGGGACTGTTGTCTGTCTCGATGTGCCCTGCGATTGGCTGGCAACCAGTTCAGGGTGTACCCTGCCTCCTGCCTGAATACTGCTGGGATTGGATCAAATACTCGCCCGACTCTCATGAGGATAAGCGGCTCAGAAAATGGATGGATGGAGATAAAGACCTGACAAGATTGTTAATGACAAATACAATCTGTGGTAGCATTGAATGACAAAACACAATCTGTTTGTTTGGAGCAGCATGAATACTCCTGTTCCAAGTCTATTCCTTTTTTTAATCATAAAGAATCTGACCACGACATTGTCTGAAGGTTTTTATCAAGGACTATACTTGAGGTCAAGTTCATCCATTGATTCCCAACACAACTTATCCTATTCATGGTTGCGGTGCACTAAAACCTGTCCCCTTTGACTTTGGGTGAAAGGCGGACTACACCCTGAACTGGTTGGCTGTCATTCAGAACAGGTTCAGAGCCGGTTCTTGTGTTCAAAGCCAACGTTATATGATGTTCTTGTCTTCTTCATCTATTCATTTTGAACACTCACAACCTGTAAAAATGTAAGAATTAGGTGCATCAGGATCAGCTTCTCTCTTAGCACTGAGCAATTCTTTATCCTGCCAAAATTCATCTGCTGTGCTTTTCTTCTCCCTTAACTAAATCTGTCAGCTGCATTACAATTTACTGACAGGCCTCCTGATTCAGCATCATTTGATTATCAATTCTCATTGCTGTGGCTAAGCTCATTTCAGATTTGGATTCCTGACTTAAAGCAGCCGTGGATCACCTGTCACTCTGCAGAACCAGTGGCAGACAAGGACAGTAAGCTGTCAGAGGCTTCAGGCAGCCAGCCAATGATAGAGAAAGAACTTTATTTTTGTGTGCTGGAATTTGGATGTATAGAGGTGACAGACTGCTCAATGTTCTCAGTATTACTGATGTGTTTAAGTTTAAAGCTCCTCCACATTGGACTAACCTTCCTCACTTGCTTTGATTTTATGCCTCTTTTCATATTTTAATACATCTTTACTCTAATGTTGTCAAACCTCCTGCTTTTGGTTTTGATTCCCATTCTCTGTTGGCCTAAGTCTATCTGGACTTATTCGACATCTTCTTGAAGCTGGAAGTCTAACATTCAGATATATTTATCATTGGTTTTATGGTTTGTCGTGTGTGTCATGACAGTGTGTCAAGTACTGTGTTGTAAGAATTAATATATGCTGTATTGTGAAATATTGTCTGGTTTGGTGGGAGGCTATTTTTGCGGATAATTAAGTGTGAGTGATTAGATTTGCGTGGGGGGCTATTTGTCGGTTTTTTTACACTTTTATATCATGTTTTGGTATTCATGATCGATAAATTATGAGTTTGTATTACCAGTGATTAAATGTGTGTTTGATGGGACCTGTTTGAAAAAGATCTGAAGCATCTCAAGGCGATATCGTTGTAGTAAATAATAAGCTGTCAGAGGCTTTAGACAGTCCACAAAAGATAGAGAAATGTCTTAATTGTGTGTCCTGGGATTCAGATGTATGGAGATGACAGACTGTACTCAGTGATAAGGAGGAAAGTATGCAACACTGGCAATAAAATAAGTCTTTTGCAGAATCTCTCTCTCTCTTTCTCTCCGTCCCTCTCTCTCTCTCTCTCTCTCTCCCTCTCTCTCTGTCTCTTTGATGTGATTATCAGTTGATTGAAGTGGGTTTAAAATCACATCAGCGATGAAGCAATAGTTCCCACTCAGCAAAAATAGTTGAGTCTTTGTTTGAACTCACATCTGAATGTGAGTGCAATGATTGCCTGACATCCTTTACATAGAGAAAAGATACAGGGTACATTGCAGTTATAGGATTAGGATAGGCATACAATAGAGGAGACATCCACATTATCACCATTACAAAACATTTAAGGATAAGTAATACACTGAGAACCCCACTTTTGCTTACCCTTGGTGGCTTAAAATGCACTGAAATTCTTCTTTGCTCTTTACTAATAGTGCAGTTGAGAATGCATGAATGTATTCCAGTTGCAGGCTGTGAGTGAATTGAAGTGCTTTTCCCATCGTCTCTCACTCACTTTGATGAGCATGTCACTCTTGTAGCCTTTCATTCTCCCTCTCGTCTTCAGCTGACAGACCGTTTCTCTGTTGTATTTCCCCCCCTAACTGTAATTTAGCTTGAGCTGACAGGAAAAACACCTAATTTTACTCCCCAGCTTGACATTAAAGTGCAACTGTCAACATGAAACAACCCTGAACAACGAAAGAATTACCAGATGCAGTGCAAGCTTACACAGTGCTGAATAAACACAAGCTGTTTCGCCCACAAGGTGCCAGCATGCAGAAGTACATTTGCAAAAAGTACCCCACTGAGAGACTATTAAAGTCACTGTAAAAGCAACATATGTTTAGTTCTGTTTACAACGCAGCTCTTTTGTATTTCTTCCATCTCTTTACACTGCTCTCTTCACATCAGGACATTGTGTATTTTGTTTGTTCTTGTTTGTTTTTGTGTGGATGAACTGAGAAATCACTTTGCTGAAGAAAAGCCCTCTTCTCCAGGGTGGGTCATTTTGGATGCACAATAATACATTACAGACTAAAAAACTCCACAATCCAACAGCGTATTACCATCCCCTCTGAAGATATGTGAAACATATACAAGGCGATGTGTTTCAGAAAAGAATTAAAAGTTTCCTCCAGAAGACTGTGTTGTGATTTTCATAGCAGGCTTGTCAGCTTTCACAAGAAGTTGCTAGCAGGGTAAATATCCAGAGGAAAACCATGTCCTTATATATTTCCTCTTGGGGTGTATGTACAGTGATTTTAACAGAGATTTAAATCATTCAAAGTGCTGGATTCCCAAAGCAGCATAATCAGCTTGTAAACTCAAACAAGCAGCTTGGTAGTGTTTGGAAGCATGGAGGGAAACTGCCCAGTCCACATGCATAATTAAGAAAAGGGGTTGGCTGGGCTCTGGAGAGTGTCTTTTTTAAAAGGTAGATGTGAGGTCAGGTTGGTTATACAGCATGCATATGTAGCCCCACCTCAGGCCTAGGGATACCTTGTGTGGTACAGAACCTTTACCACTGGCTGTGATAAAACAATAGAAAAACACAAACACACACACACAGACACACACACACACGTATACAGTAGATGGCAACACTGTGATAAAAGGCTAATTTTTTTTCTCACATTCCGTGTCGTTCTTAACATTTTCTAATTGTAGGTATCCATACTAAATGTAACAGCAATGTTTGAACAATGTAGTATTTGCAGTACTGTATTAGGAAATGCTTACTAGTATCTTCCTTGTTCCAGTGTGTTCATTGTCTGTGCTGTGCAGCTGTCCCTGGCTACTACCTGTTCTGCTTAGTGTCAACACAGAAAGTAGATGACAACTGCCAGCAACTCAGTTCTCAATCAGGAGTTAGCCCCCTTGTTTACTTCAAAGAGCAGACTCTAAGAAATCCTAGTGTTAGCAACTGGCCACACTAGCAAGCACATTCTGATAGTTGGACAAAATCTGACCTTGAGTACTCCCTTCCAGTAATTTGATGTCTCTGAAATATTATTACTGTGGTGTGGGGTGTTTTATGAGTGATTTTCAATCCTCGACAATCGGAATTTTTAAACAGCTAAAATATTCAACCCAAATACCGATGATCCACGGTCACTATGATTGTCAACTGGAATGGAACATTAGCTAATCAGAAAGTGGCCTGTTGTCAAAATTCAGAAATGGTTCATCCCTAAGTTATTCACCACAATAAAAATAAAAAGAAGAATTATAAATGTGTAATAACTGTAATGTATGCTAGCAATGCCATTTAGCATCGGCTTGTACCATAACATTTATTTCCACAAATTTTATATGACATATTATATATTTATTATATATTTATATATAATTTATTTTATTATGAATATATTATTTATATTTAGTATCAAATTGATATGATGAAGGAAATGAAAAACCATCTGTTAAATCCACCTGAAGCTGATTCATTCTGCTGTGTTGTGTGTGCTGAAGAAATCCATTCATCCATCTTTGCTGCTTATCCTCACAAGAGTCCATCAGGGAAAATAAACATTGTCATGGAGTGTCTATATATTTTTTTTTTTTGTCCACAGCTATATTGAGTAGACCTTTGCATTATGATCCTTTGAATGTGGGGTTGCATTGAAGGGGAGCCTCTTTGACATTCCGAGGTGTATTAAAAACTAATATGAGGTCAGAGTAAGGATAAGTGACATTTGTGACTCCATATGTCTTGCGTTAGCAGATAGTTACGAATACATTACCACAGATGGCATTGTTTAGATCAGTAACAGTTAATCAGATATTCTGGACTGCTCTCAGTCTGGGGTTTTCATGTTTTTGCCTCCCATCCCCCTGTAGTACGCTAAACATTTTAGTGGAAAGTGTGGAGACCCATTATCTAACACAGTCTCCGATTGCTATTTTCAACATATTGTGCTAAAGTTTTCAGATTAAATGTGAACACGATCCACAATCTTGTCCATATAGGGTTACGGGTGAGTGGGTGGCAAACAACCTTCAATAAGCTTTTCATCAAAAACAAAGACAGTCAGTTTACCAGTCTGAGCATGACCTTCACCACCCCCTGTACTCCCTCTGGCACGTCCCCTTCCTCTTCACTAGGTGCAGGGACCCAGATGGCATTAGGCAGTGGTGACCAAGGCAAAGGCATGTGTGCCGTCTAGATTGACAGCAGCTCAAGGCTGGAGGCTCATTACAAAGCAGCAGTCACAGCAACAGCAATGCAGCCTCCAGATGGTTACTAAAATACAAACTACACAAAACACTAGTCTGACTGTGAGCACAGCATGTGATCCGTAAGTGCCAACATAACCCTGATCGTCAGTAGTGTGGTGGCACTGAAACAACAAAACATAACAATACAGATACAGTATAATCTCTATTGAAACTACAATAACAGGTGTACTTGAATCTTGTGACTTATTAAGTTATTTTTGATGAGCTACAGACAGTTGATTGTGAATTTATTGAGTGTTCAGCATAGTACTCCATGTTTTCCAGAGAATTCGGTAGTGAAAAAAAAAAAAAAAAGTAACAATTTTTTTAAAATCCCCATTTAACCATCCATCCAACCATTCTCTACCGATTCTCCGGGTCGGTCATGGGGGAAGTAGGTTCAGCAGGGATACCCAGACTTCCCTTTCCCTGGCCACTTCTTCCAGCTCTTCCGGAGGGATCCCGAGGGGTTCCCAGGCCAGCCGAGATACATAGTCTCTCCAGCGTGTCCTGGGTTGTCCCTGAGGTCTCTTTCCGGTGGGACATTCACAGAACACCTCACCAGGGAGGTGTCCAGGAGGCATCTGGATCAGATGCCCCAGCCACCTAATCTGGCTCCTCTCAATGCGGAGGAGCAGCAGCTTGATATTGAGCCCCTCCTGGATAACCGAGCTTCTCACCCTATTTCTAAGGGATAGCCTGGACACCCTGTGAATGAAACTCATTTCGGCCACATGGATCCGGGATCTTGTTCTTTCGGTCATGACCCACAGCTCGTGCCCATAGGTGAGATTAGGAATGTAGATCGACTGGTAAATTGAGAGCTTTGCCTTTCGATTTAGCTCCCTCTTTACTACAACGGACTGATACAAAGTCCGCATCACTGCAGATGCTGCACCGATCCGTCTGTCGATCTTCCTCTCCATTCTTCCCTAGCTCGTGAACAAGACCCCAAGATACTTGAACTCCTCCACTTGGGGCAGGATCTCATCCCCTACCAGAAAGGGCATGTCACCCTTTTCCGACTGAGGACCATGGTCTCAGATTTGGAGGTGCTGATTGTCATCCCAGCCGCTTCACACTTGGCTACGAACCGCTCCAGTGAGCGTTGGAGATCACGCCTTGATGAAGCCAACAGAACCACATCATCTGCTAAGAGCAGAGATGCGACGCTGAGGCCACCAAACCGAACACCCGCTACACCTCGGCTCTGCCTAGAAAATCTGTCCATAAAAGAAGTATATCCATAAACTCCATAAGAAGCATATCAAGGTTCTGGCATTCAATCCCAGCCCCACCTGTGTGGGTTTTCTCCAGGCACTCTGGACTCCTCCCACATCCCAAAACACATGCAGTCGTTGGAGACTCTTAATTGCCCCTACGTGTGATTGTGAGTGCGACTGTAGTCTTTCACCATGTGCCCTGCAATTGGCTGGCAACCAGTTCAGAGTGTACACCACCTTCTCCCTGATGATAGCTGGAATTGGCTCCAGTACTCCTGCGACCCTTCCGAGGATAAGTGGCTCTGAATATGGATGGATGGATGTGGTTTTTCACAGTGACTGTGGACCAGTGTAGGTAGCTTTGCTATGGGTGCTGTACTATCTCTTTGCTTACTCATGTGTGAGGGTCGCTTTGGTGCCAAACAAATGCTCGGACAAGGATCAGCTCACCCCTGCTGACACAGCTCGATTTGCTTTGCCTTTGGCTAGGGGTTTATGTATTGGAGTGCAATAGCCTGCAAGGGGTTTTCATCATTTACTTTTTTTAACTCCCTTCTTGATTGAATGGCTCAATGTGGGATTTTGTTTCATTTAACACTTTCCATTAGCTTTTCTGCTTTGCTCCTTTCAACATGATTTAAGGTTTTGTTTATTTAGAAGTTGCTAAATGTACTTTGTATTCTGAGTCAGGTTTTCTGTTACCTTTCTAAATTAGTCTAATATTCATTGAGTCCATTTTTACATAGAGTTAATATGTGCCATATCAATATTTAAAAAAAATTCTTCCTCTTGAAATTAAACACATTTTGTATCATTAAACCACCTCCCCCGAGTTAGATCTGACACATATGTATACAAACCCACCGAGTGCATTTGTGTTAGTAGCTTTTGTCTCATTAGAACAAAGCTTCTTGTCAAAAGGTTTTACACAGCTGTCATGATCTGTGTTTTGTTTATCTTTAGATTTTTAGTTTTCCATGATTTTGTTTTGTTTTGTGTGCTTGTGTCTCCTGTTGGTGCCTGACCTGTTGTCACCAACTGTTCTTGTCAGCGTTGTGCTCCTTGTGTCAACCTATAAGCTCCAGCCAGCTCCAGGCTCCCCTACCTTGTCCAGGTGAGCCTATTGCCATATATCCTGTCCTGGTGCCCGTTGTCTATTTTTGGCTGCGTTAGTTCTTTTGCTTGCCTTTTATGTTCATGCTGTAATATCCTTTTTAAAATGTACACTCTCTCCTGGTTTGCCTTTTTCCTGCACTCCACCACAGGAAAACTCATTTCCTGATAGAATGTTTATTTTCTTCTTAAATTATGTTCCATTTGTAAGGAATATGCACCTGTGAGATAAGTAGTGCAAATGTTAAATATGCCTATTCACTGCCCATGTCAAACATCCTTTTTCTCCTATTGCTGTTGACTCGTGTTTTAAGCTTTCATTACTCCTGAAACCTCATTATTTGGAGCAATGTTATATTCCTTATGATGGATGGACAGGATGATGATTTACTTATTGGTGTAGGCTGTAAGATGGAAAAGAGCAGAAATTAAATCACTGTGGGATGGTGGACATCTTTGAAGGGCATCTCGATGAATGGAGATCTTGAGATGAGATTCTGGGACTATCGGCAATCCCATATCTCTGGTCTCAGACAGAACTTTATTCTCCTAGATGACACCTTTACCCCACTGAGCGCTGCCAACTTTCAAAATCTCGGAGGAGAAAGAATTGGAGTGGAGAATGGAGTGGTCCTCCTGTCCTGATCTCAACCCAACTCCACGTTTGGGCAAATTATTTGTGACAGAATGATCAACATAACCTTCTTTGCTGACTTTGCTTGACTCTTAGAAGTAGAGTACATGGTAATCCCACAGCAGTGTATGGTTTCTCCACATACTATAGATGCTCCTGACCATTTGTCAAAAGAATGCTTGAAAAATGTCCATATGTCTTGTTAATTATTAGCTCCAGTACTGTCAAGACTTCAATTATCCAAACCAACTGCAGACTAGTGAAGAGAAGTTAACAGTAACAGCTGAATAGGCCGTTTGAAATGGGCAGTGAAGTTTTGGCACAAATCGCATACTCAGTCGAGCTAATGCATGTTGTCGAAAAAAAGGTATCATTTCAAGCACTTTACTTGTAGCTCTGTAAACAAATAAAATGTGTCTGATTCATGTTTCATGTTTTTTGCATAATGGTTGTGTTCTTTTGATTTTGACAGCAAATCTATACTGCTATTGCAAGTACTGTGTGATGTTCTCTTTTTAAAGATATTCCTAGCATTTTAGCAACAATTTAAATGTGTTATTAAAGATACATATCACACCAATGAAATGTAAGAGCTGTTGTGTAATAATATGATGAGGTCATTATACATTTATGATTTTCACCCTTATAATGGCCCTGATGGAAATCAACACTACTATGTGACCCATGATTAAAGTGAGTTGATGCCCCAGATTGAATCACAACAAATTTTCTTCCCAATGTTAAGAAAGTAATTAGAAAGAAGTATTCCCCAATTTTGTAGTTTCTTATACTTTTGCTTTCTTGTGTGGGTGGAAAACGAACAGAATCCAACCAGACTGCAATCAATATGTCATTTAGAACTGTATATGTGGGTCACTGTAGGTTTTTAAATCTTTTTATGGATTTGTCAGAACCTGCAGATGGTGGTCTCTTAGTTGTTCTACAGGATATCTATAACATAATTTTAAAAATGGGGACAAAGATCAGGCAAAGGAATTTTAAGAAGAGGAGGAAGATGGATGTTGTAAGAGCTGAAAGACGAAAAGAGGAAACTGTTGCTCATGAAAGTGAGCTCCTGGGAAATAGACAATCAGAATAAACATGAGCATATATTGTTTAGTCCATAAAAAAAGCAAAACATCAAATCTCGTTCACCGGGTCTCTGATGATGACAGAACAAATGAGGTTCTCACCTACTGAGGTTGGCTGTTACGATTGTAATAAAGGGAACTATGAAAAACCATCAACAATGATGAGCTACTCCACTCAGTATTTTTTGGGGTATGACATGTGCATTGGGCATTATTAGGTCCTATGTAAAGCATGAATTTAGAATACAATTTAATATATTCATAAGTAGTTTATGTTTATGCATAAGACAATTCATTGACCTGGGACCTCCCTTAATTAAGAATTGCTGAACACACATTTACAGATGCAGTGGCATGTTCTGTAAAAACGGCCAAAAGAGCCGGGAAGATCCAGAGCAAAAGCCTTTTCTACATGTTATTAAAAGCATCAATGTGACATTTTCTTCAATGAATCAGCAAGTCCAAAATGTTTTTATACTTATTCTTCAACGTGCCAAATATCTTGGCCTAAGTTGGTGAAGGTTGTTACTTGATGAAAGCTGCCGCAGAGAAGTGAGCCCATAGAAAGGAGCGCATCAACTCCAAGAGAGCAGCTTCACGAGCGACATATGCCAAAGACACTGTCACTCAAGCATAGGTCTTCACAGTCACATATGATGCTACTCCACCAATAACAAGGATGTCACCCCATGATCGACCCTGATCAATGGTGGCCAAAGAAAGGGTCACCACAGTGAACCACTTCAATGATTTGTTTGGTATAACTTTGATGGCAGATGTCCTTCCTGATGCAACCCAGATTTTTTTTTTTGTGTGTTTCTTGAAAGCCAGGCTTGGGACAGGAGTGGCTGGATATTAGGGAATCAAACCTGCATCGTCTGCATGAAGTACTGCAAAATCTCCAACAGCACTTATTGAGAAACAGAACAGAATACTGCACTTACTTTAGTAAGTAACTTGAATATGATTCAAATTTCAAAAGTCAAAATATGGACCAAAAGGCAGATTTTATCAATGAGCATTTTATTTCTTAATGTTGCAGTTTAACTGCTGCCGAATGCCTCTTTATTTTTATGGAAATTGCTTTGTGTGGGGAGAAAAATTTTAAATTTAACACCCAAGCCAAAAAAAAAAGTGATTAACATGCTGGAACAAATCCCAAACAAATTAGAATTACACATTCTGAGTAAGAACACACCTATTAAAATTTTCATGGATCCCTTTGTAACTCTCAAAAAATGTTTTATTCATTTTTATTATTTTGTAATTTTTTTCATTTTTTTATTTTTTAATGTTATTTGAATTGAAATTGAAGAAGTGTAAGGCCTTCACTCTGTGTTCCACTTACGGGTTGCTTGTGGGTGGAGAGTAGGGAGAGTAGTGCTGTTGGTTTATGTTCTTGTGTTTTATGTTTTGAGTCATTCCTCCATTTTCATCAAATGGCTATTTGCAGCATATTTGCCAGTGTCAGCCGTGTAAATGGCCCCAGCATGGTCAGATTGGTCTTAAGCGCACGATTGCTCATGAGCACGTATCCTGGATGTGAAAAATATTCAATGCAACCACGCCTCTCACCAGTTATTCATGGAACGTTGAAAGATAGAAAAAGAGCAACTCCAAATACCCTGCATTATTGAAGTTAACATAACTGAGAGCTATACTATTTGTATTATGAACTTTGGCCGTAGCCTACGAGGGGAACATGGAGGACTGAGATGCATAATACCTGATGTACCACTGATGCAAGAAAGATTGAACCAAAGTGTGGAATTAATATCCTCAAGCTGATGAAAAGTTGAGACATGATTGTGATGAATATGAAGGCATGGACTGAGATGATGGACCATGACATGCAAGCGTGGAAAATAAGACTAGGGAAAAAAATGCTCATAACAAACCAACCACACTAAAATGCAAACACAACAGACACAAATTCAAGTTGTGAAAGAAAAACAAAATCAGAAACCCAAAACACGAGAAATTGATGAGTCTTGAGTACCAATTTCTGACCATGTTGAGCAATTATGAACACATGCAAAAATGAACCATGTGAATGAGCTACATCCATTAAAATCCACAAGGTTAAGCTTTATCTCAGTGTCTGATAAACGTGATGAAAATAAATTGGACATTTCAATCAGTACAAATTAAACACATGCAGCAATTAAGCGATTCTTCATTTCTTTTCATTGACCACTAAGGGCTTATTATACGACTCTTGAATATGTTTTCTTTTATCAAATCTATAGTGCTGCAAATAATTCTCCATGAGAGGTTTTTGACTCAGATATGACTTCCTGGTCTGGCAAACAGACTATCAATCTATTTTCAGCTTTTCAGGCTGTTCACCGTAGCTTGACTTGTCACAATATGTGCTCCACCATCTGTCTCTGTTATTTAAGACATGCTGTTGTCCTTTGGAGTCACTGCAGTTTTAGTTGCATATCTGCAGTTATAATGTGCCTACATTTGTATAAATGTACAGTGTGCATTACTGTGATGAAGTGCTAGCAATTTAATTTCATGATGCATTTACCTTATGTAATTCTGAATGTTGTGTCTCATCCTTTCCTTTAAATGGACACAAAGAGAATAGCTATTTTCAGCTCTAATTTTCCGCAGTAAAATATCTTACGACTTTAAATCTCTAGAGAGATGATGGCCACAGCTGTAAGGATTTCTCACATTTTACAGATGCTATACACTAAAAAGTCAAGCTGGGCTAAATTGAGATTTGCAAAATAAATCTAGACCTTCCATCCATACATTTTCTCTACAACTTGTCCTCATTAGGGTTGAAGGTGTGCTGAAGGCTATCCCAGTTATCTTTGGGCAAGAGGCAGGGTAACAGTGAACTGGTTGCCATGCAATTGCAGGGCACATATATTCCAACAACTATTTGGAAACAAACGGGGATTTTACAGTCTTCGCTTAACCTACCGTCCATGTTTTTGGGATGTGGGAAGAAATTGGGGTACCCGGAGAAAATGGGGAGATCATGCAAACTCCACACAGACATGGGAAGATTTGAACCAGGGTCCTCAGGACTGGGAAGCAGATGTGCTAACCAGTCATTTGCGATGGTCCAGTCTTTGCAAGGATTTTACTCAGTTAGAATACTCATGAGAGCGATAGTCAAGTGCAAGGACCTGTGTGCAAAGGGTGTCTAGACTTCAAGGAATGTATGCAGTTTAAAATGACTAGATGTCTGGGATAATGTCAATTTTGCAAATGTTGCAGATACTCCTCAGTCAATTGTGCAAGTGTTGCAGATGCTACTCAAATACGAGACTCTAGTATTGATCAACAGATGTGCAGATGGTGCAGAGTGGTCTAACTACCACACCGAGTGCATGAATAATCTATAATACATAATACTAATTGGCCCGATTGAATGTAACAACAAACTAGAGGCAGAAAATTGGCAGCATGTTGCAGTTTAATTGCCGTTCAAGAAGTTAATTTCAAGAGGAAAGAAGCTGTTGGAATCCCTGCCAGTTTTGGTTTACATTGTTTGGTAACACCTTTCAGAGGGAAGGGGGTGGAAGTGTTAGCGGCCAGAATGTGGGGGTCTGATAGGATCCTGCCTGTTCTTGTGCTAATTTGGGTGGCGTGCAAGTCCTCAAAGGTAAGTAGGGTAGTGACGACAATCCATTCAGTAGTTTTGATTGTCTGTAGCAGTCGGAGTTGTTCTTCTTTGTGCAGCTTCAAACCAGACTGCAATGGAGGTACACAGTGCTGATTCAATGACCGCTGTATAGAGCTGTCTCAGCAGCTCTCGTGGCATGCCATGATTCCTCAGAAGCTGCAAGAAGGACATCCTTTTCTGTACTTTTTTGAGGATGGAGTTGATGTTTGTCCCCCACTTTAGGTCCTGCGAGAAGGTCTTGACAGTTGACACAAGACAGTTGCACAGCGTGAGGGGCAGTTTTGGCAGAGGATATCTCCTGAAGGCTCCAGGAAGTGTTGGCTGCGCCAAAGCTCCAGCTGCTCCACTTCCTGTCGATATGCAAACTCGTCATGGTTTTTGATAAGCCCATTGACTGTGGTGCAATCTGTAAACTTCACTTTGACAGCTGGATGCATTCAGGTGCAGTAATTTGTGTAGAGCGAGAAGAGCAGCAGGGAGAGGACACAACCTTGAGGTGCCCTGGTGCTGAAGGTGTGTGAGGATAAGGTGGTGTCCCCCAGAAATACCTGCTGTGTCCTGCCCATCAGGAAGTTTCACATTCAGCGATAGAAGGCAGGCGAGACGCTGAGCTGGAAAAGTTAGGAGAGGAGGATTTCCGGGATGATGGCGTTGAATGCAGAGCTGAAGTTCACATACGTGATTCTTGCGAAGGTTCCCACGCTGTTGAGGTGTTCAAGGATGAAGTGCAGACCATATGTTGACTGCATCATCTCCAGACCTATTAGCTTGGTAGGCAAACTGCAATGCCTTTGTTCCCTGCAAAATTTGCTCATCTCCTGCTCCCCTCTGACAACACAGACTCCCAGTCTGTCAGATTGAACATCCTTTGAATGCTGCCAACCCTGGCTCCAGCCCTCAGAATTTATTTAGTTTGCTCCGAACAATCCTTGTAAAAATAACAATGTTATACATTTATTTATTTATACAAAACAAATGTATTTATAAAATGAATTTCATACACAAGATAACTAAATGTGCTTATGTCTCTGCATCTGTGTCAAAGACGGAGACTTAATCGAGAAGTGAAAAGTGAATTCTTAGGTAGAAAGAAAAGAAAAACACAAAATAGAAAAGAATGTGGGGACTTTGAATTTTTGGACTATGACAGGAAAAGCTCAGGCGTTGGTTGACATTATGATTAGAAGAAAGATTTATTTTTATTTTTTTTGTCCAACGGAGCAGGTGGAAAGGCAATGGTAAGGAAATCGGGGCAGGGTTCAAATTATTTTACCATGGTGTAAACGGGGAGAAAAATAGAGTAGGGGTTATTTTAAAGGAAGGGCTACCTAAGAATATCTTAGAGGTAAAAATAGTATTAGATCGAGGGATCAGACTGAAACATGAAATTAAGGATGTTATGTATAATGTAATTTGCGGCTATACCTCACAGGTAGGATGTGACCTAGAGGTGAAAGAGAAATTATGGAGCGAGCTTGACAAAGTAATTAATGACCATCGTGGCGAGAGTCATGATTGGTGCAGATTGTAATGAACATGTTGGTGAAGGAAACTAGGGTGAGGAAGAAGTTACGGGTAAGTATGGCATCAAGGAAAGAAACTTGGAAAGACAGATGTTGGTAGACTTTGCCAAAAGGAGAGAAATGCTTTTTGTTAACACGAAGAAGGAGGAACATAGGGTGACATGCAAGAGTGGCGGTCGAAAGAAGCAGGTGGATTACATCTTGTCCAGACGATGTAATCTGATGGAGGTTACTGCCTGTAAGGTTGTGGTAGGGGAGAGTGTAGCTGGACAGCAGTGGATGGTAGTGTGTAGGATGACTGGTGGTGGGAAGGAAGATTAAGAAGACAAAGGCAGAACACAAAACCACGTGGTGGATGCTGAGAAAGGAGTGTTGTGCAGCTTTCTGTGAAACAAGGTGACAGCCTCTCAGTGGACAGGAGGAGCATCCAAAAATCTGGACAGCCAAGGTGATCAGAAAGACAATAAGGATATTACTTAGTTTATGGTCTGGTAAGAAAGGGGAGAAGGTGAATTAAGAGGAAATGGGGTACTGAGAGGACGAAGGAGAGTAGACAATAATATTTGGAAGTGTTATTGAAATGATATGGGAATAAAGTTGATGAGTCTACCTATATTTGTAGTACGAATGTAGAGCTGGCAAAGCCCAAAAAGAGGCATATAATGACGTGTTCCTGGTTGGACACTAAAGAAAGAGAAAATGATCCCTATAGTTTGGCTAGCCAGAGGGATAGAGATGGGAAGAATGTGCAGTAGGTTAGGGTGGCAAAGGATAGTGATAGAATAGTGTCGACTAGTGCCAGTAGTGTGTTAGATCAATGGAAAGAGTAGATGAATGAAAAATATGAGAGATATAAGAGTAGACGAGGCAAGCACGGTGGACCAGGAAGAAGATCAGACCCATATGCCTGTTGTCTATTCTCTCCCTCTGTTTCGTCCCCAAGAGCCCTCTTTTTGTCTGGCTGCATTTTCAATAAACAGAATATTTAAGCAAAGTATTTCAAACTTCTTTGTTGCATAGGTCAAAAGGTCTACAAATCCACAATTCTGCATAACCTATTTATCTATATTGCAAGTTCTTCCACTTAAAAATCATGGAGGGGTCTGAAATTTTCATCGTAGGTGCATGTCCACTGTCAGAGAGATAATCTAAAAAGAAAAATCCAGAAATCACAATGTATGATTTTTTTTAACTATTTGTGTGATACAGCTGCAAATAAGTATTGTAACACCTGTCTATCAGCTAGATATGTGACCCACACAGACCTGTTAGTCTACCTTTAAAAGTCCACCTCCACTGCATGTATTATCCTGAATCAGATACACCTGTGTGAGGTCGTTAGCTGCATCTGCATCTGTCCACCTCATCCAATCAGTAAGACTCAAACTTGTATCATGGCCAAGACCAAAGAGCTGTCCAAAGCTCCAAGGTGACTGTTGGTAATACCCTAAGACATCATGATTTGAAATCATGCATGGCATGGAACGTTCCACTGCTTAAACCAGCACATGTCAAAGCCCGTCTTCGGTTCGCCAATGACCATTTTGATGATACAGAGGAGTCATGGGAGAAAGTTTTGTGGTCAGATGAGACCAAAATGGAACCCTCCTGCTGTATGTGGAAACCTGGTGAACAACTACACGAAACGTTCGACCTCTGTAATTGCAAACAAAGGCTACTGAATCAAATATTAACAATGGCTTTCTCAGGTGTTCAAATACTTATTTGCAGCTATATTATTCAAATAAATCATTAAAAAAATCATACATTTTGATTTCTGGATTTTCTTTTTAGATTATATCTCTCACAGTGGACATGCACCTACGATGAAAATGTCAGACCCCTCCATGGTTTTTAAGTGGGAGAACTTGCAATATAGCAGGGTGTTCAAATATTTATTTTCTTCACTGCATATATATATATATATATATATATATATATATATATATATATATATATAAAGTAATGGAATGACTAGTGGAGGCTGCCTTCTTTAATGTCAAGAAAGAGTACCCCAAATCCATTGTGTACTGGTGGAAAACTATAGACAGGGTCAGAAGGTGCTACTTTATGTCTTTGAAGATCTCGATAAAGCGTTTTACAGAACACCCACAGAAGAATTGTGGTATTGCATGGCACAGTCTGGAGTGGCAGAGAAGTATGCTCGAATTGTACAAGATATGTATGAGAGGAACAGAACTATGGTGCAGTGTCCTGAAGGTGTGGTAGAAGAATTTAAGGTGGAGGTGGGACTAGTTCATAGATTAGATCTAGAGCCCCTTCCTGTTTGCAGTGGTGATGGCTAGGCTGACAGATGAGGTTAGCCTGGAATCCTCGTGGACCATGATGTTTGCAGATGACATTGTAATCAGCACTGAGAGCAGGGAATAGGTGCAAGAACATTTAGAAGGCACTGCACAGCAGAGGAGTGAAGATACGCTGAATAAGTCAATATACTGTATGTGCATGAATGACAGAGGTGGAGGGGAAGGTTGCTACAGGAAGAGATAACGAGGGGATAAGACTAAATAATTGGGGTGAATCATCGGTAAATATGGTTAGGTTGTGAAGAAACGGGTCCAAGTAAGTTGCACTGGGTGGGGGAAATTGTCATGTTTGTGTGTTATGTGGTAGAAAAGTCTGTGCTGAGATGAAGAGCAAAATTTTGAGACAGCTGTGAGAATTGCCATGATGTATGTATTTGAGAGAGTCTCACTGAAAAGACAACAGGAAGCAGTGCTGGAGTTTGAAGGAATGATGTTGTTGAGGTTCTCTCTTGGATTGACCAGGTTGGATAGGATTAGAAATTAGCTCATCAGAGGTGCAGCCAAGGTTAGATGTTTTGGAGACAATGTAAGAAACAGCATACTTCAATGGTTTGAACTTGTCTAGAGGAGAGATCGTGAGTATATTGGTTGAAAGGTGATAAGAATGGAACTGCCAGCCAAGAGAGCTGAAAGAACACCAAAGGGGAGGTTGATAGAAGTAGTGAGTGAAGTCATGAGGGGAGTTGGTGACAGACAAGAGGATGCAGGTTATAGACTTACATGGGAAAAAACTGACATGCTGTGGCGACCCCTAACTGGATAAACTGAACAGGATAGGAGATTTGATACTAGATTAATTCAAAAGTAATGAAAAGTAATCAAGGTTAATTTATTTGATTTTATGGTACTTGGATTCTGTTACTGCATTTTCAACATGTAGCTGGTGATTGTTTCAGAATACATTTTTAAAGTGACCCTTTTGATCCTGTTGCCATTACATAGCAAGTTACTGTATTTTGCAGCAGATACTGAATGGTTCCCAGCATCCATTGCGCAATGAAATGTTGAACTGTTGCTGTAATGAAATGTTTATCCTTAATGTTCACAAACCATCAGGAATTATGTAACATGAAATAAATGTGTGTTACCTGTAATTTGTTATGTGTGTGGAATGTCTTATTTAACTCTTGCACTTAGTTTTAAGGAAACCCTGACTGTGGCTATGTAGGACAGTGACATCCCGGTCACTTAAGCTATAAACCAAGTGAAGCTAAACTAAAAGCATTACATGGTGACTCATGGTGACTTATCTGATGCATCAGGTATAGACATGTAGTTCCATCTGATTGCCCAGGATGGCCTTCTTCTTCTTAAGTGAAAAGAGCTCCTGTTTTTCTTGTGTGACTCATCAGCACCACAATGTACGAAAGCATTAATTAAAGAATATAGATATAGTAATGGGTGGCAATGATGAATTGGCTGTCTCTATGTACCTAGGCAGCGCTTGGTTGGCAAACAGTTCTGGGTGTCGTCCGACTCCTGAAAATTGCTGGGATAGGCTCCACCACTCCTGTGATCCTTGTGAGGATAAGCAGCTCATAAAATAGATGGATGATTGGGTTGCATCAATAAGGATGTTTTTTTCTCATCCAGGACAATAGGGGATGTGCTTTAGCATCACCTAGTGTGCATGTGTCTGTAGGCATCTTTTATCACTGTAATGAAGATGTATGTTTTACCTGTCTGTCATTGCTTATTTAAAAATGATGATGCTATGTAACTGGACACACTGGAAAGGTATAATATCCATCCATCCATTTTCTTTGCTGCTTATCCTCATGAGGGTCATGGGGAATGCTGGAGCCTATCCCAGCAGTCAACGGGCAGGAGGCAAAGTACACCCTGAACTGGTTGCTAGCCAATCGCAGGGCACATCGAGACAAACAGTCACACCCACAATCACACACAGGGGCAATTTAGAGTCTCCAATTAATGTTGAATGTTTTTGCGATGTGGGAGGAAACAGGAGTGCCCGGAGAAAACCCACGCAGGCATGGGGAGAACATGCAAACTCCACACAGGCGGGGCCGGGATAGAACCCAGGCCTCAGAACTGCGAGGCCAACGCTTTACCTGCTGACCCTCCGTTACGCCAGGTATAATATCTTCTGCAATTTATTGTGTCAAACATTTTGATTTTAATTTTATCTTAAAGTAAATCAAATTATTATTACTCTCATAATAGTGATTGCATTAGTAAAATATGTCAAGTTTCATGAACGATAGTGTAACTCTTTGTTCTTCCCTTTGGGAAGGCACTCACCCCCGATAAAATAATACACTTTATTTGAAGCCCAATGGCTCACCTTCGATCTTTACATTATGTTTCTTCCCACCTCAGCTGTCTTCCCTCTCTTTTTAGTCTCTGTTGTCTCATTAATGAGCTCACGTTGAGATGTGTTGAAGCTCATTAACCTTTGCGAGCTCTGAGTCCTGCTGTGCGGGAAAGCAATCAACAGACAAAGACAACAAAAAAGTTGAATTTTTAAAATGAAATTCCTAAAATTAAAGTGGGAAATTCTTCACAGTTCAGTCCAGTGACCAACACTTACAAAACTATGTCATAACACAATTAGACACTGAAAATAATTTTCTTTTTCTAATTTTAACCACTTGTATGATTACTCATACTATTAGTAAGCTCCACACTCTGATAATGCAATATGCAATCCTTTCTTTAAAAACCTGGTGATGTATATTTGTTTAATTGAATTTAACTTCTGTCCAGCTCTTGGTCACCTTAAATTTAGGCATATATTTCATCTTTGCGCCACAGTGAGTGACTGGTTAGAAGATCAGTCTCACAGTTCTGAGAAACGGGGTTCAAATCCCTGTATTGTTTGCGTGGAATTTGAATGTCTTCCCTGTGTCTCCGTGGGTTTCAATTAAGATAGCTGGGTGTACCCTGTCAAGTGTAAAAAAAATTACGGCACACCACCAAACAAAAGTGTCACAAAAAGTGGAAACACAAATCAATTATACACTTTCTGTCATCAAATTTAAGAACCTTTATTTGTTCTGTCTTTATATGCCACTGCTATAGACAGATGAAAAAAAGATCACTATGTTTCGTAAATAAATAATATTTTGACCAATTAAGTGAAATCTGATAATTTCCCACAGCACACCAAAAGAGCTCTTATGGCACTGTTATTTGCATCAGCTCTTTATTTGGAACCAATCAGTGGACCTTTGTAAACCCAGCGTACCTTAAGACACCCAAAACAAAAAAACATGTTTCTAAACGCATTAAACATGTTTGA
This sequence comes from Syngnathoides biaculeatus, assembly GCF_019802595.1. Taxonomy (NCBI): domain Eukaryota; kingdom Metazoa; phylum Chordata; class Actinopteri; order Syngnathiformes; family Syngnathidae; genus Syngnathoides; species Syngnathoides biaculeatus. The sequence continues at coordinate 19,562,524 of NC_084643.1, read as the reverse complement.
AAATAAGTGCTGAAAATCTCCAAAGACTGAGAACAACATAGTACTGAATCATTGAGATATGTAAATTTTCTTTTTTATGTGGGAGGGACTACAAAGAATCATCATGATGTCACAAGAATCCACCTCCCCCACTATGTAAACTATAAGCACCCTTATTCCATATAGTGGCCATTCGGCAGAATTGCTCTTCCTTGTTCATAAATAACTTTACCCAGTTCTACCAGTAAAGTAAGCAATTGGCCACAAAACTATCCCCACAACTGAGAAACTACATCTTTTCTGAAGTGTAATATGTTCTGTCTTTTTTGACTATATGTCTTGCCATCAGACACCACCAGTTGGCTTGCGAGGCAGCGGCCATATAAGATACGCACCGGATGAGAGCCATTGCCCCGAGGCCCAATGTCATCCTGAATATGGGTAGAGAAAGTGACCGGAGATCCAGTAAAACAGAGTTGCCAACTTCATGTCATGGGAGGGAGGAAAAGGGAAAAACGTGTTCACGTGGACAGTTGCACGTCGTATGCTGTGGCTGCATATGCTGCACACTTAGGCAGCCACAGAAGTGTGTTGTCCAGCTGAGTTTCAACGGAGCGAAAAGGGTCCTGGTGGTGTGGCTTATGGTCGTTATGCTGACCCAGAGGATGCTTTTCTGCAGTCCGTGAAAGTGTATGCGATCTCTGTCGCTGGAAATTATTACATGTATTTGATTGACAGCTGAAATGTCCTGGGAGGTGGGATTTTCAGAGCTCTTAGTGACAGGCACACAGCTTCTGGAAACTAAAAGAATGTCTCAACTCTAGACCATTTTGATGTCTTATTTCACATACTATGTGACTTTTTTTCCATTCATTAATTGCTGAGCTTGGGTTTTTTCTGTGATGTTTTGAATATAAAGGAGGCTTTGGTTTTTTTTTTTGCTGTATGTTGTGGGGCTTTACAATATGACGTCTGTGCTGGTGTGCGCGTAAACAAAAGCAACTTCAATCCTCTCCAATCAAAAGGGGATATTGCATACCCTTTAAAAGACACTCAAGTCTTGCATATGGTTATGTCATATGTGCGGAGGAGTTCTCAGTGAGCCGTGCAAGGCTGAAGCAATCAACTGCAGCAGTATTTCTGTATTAAATACAGGATGAGCTGGTGAAAAATCAATGGTCCGTTGAATGAATCCAATGAAAAAGGACCGAAATGTATCAGCCGACACCTTTGATTTTTAAAATATCAAAATATATTAATTAAGATACAAAGAGTAATGTGTTCAATGATTTGATTTCTCCAAAGATGTACTGTATTGACATCTACTGATGAAATACAGTACAGTAAATCTGTCATCCGTTTGAGTGCCTCGTACATCTTTCTGGTTGCATGAAGGCCTACACCAATCACAATCACCAAAAAACCCGTTATATCCCTGCACCGCAACTAAGACTGGGAGAAGATCTAAATCTAGACGTCATTTTTGACACCATAATGTCACTCCGCCAAGCCGGCAAATCCTTGCTGGATTGACGCCACCCACTTTGGCAAAGACAAGTCCACCAACGCACAGCCAGTCTTGCGCAAAAATAAAGATACATGACTGCAATTGGACCCCTCAGTCACCAAAATCTCACACAATCGAGGCGGAAGTCCCTCCACCCCCACTCCGCTCACACTGCCCCGTTTGGCGCATTGCTGTCTGCCAAACACATGCAGTGAGCCTTCCACTGGAATGAATATCAAGATGTGAACAATTTATGTATTTATTAGGCATTGCACAGTCTACAAATATAGAGCAGTCAGTCTTTTGGTTTCCAGAACAGTGATAGCTTTGGAGATGCATGTTTTCCAGCCCACACCAGCGATATATGTACGGTTCCTGTGGATGAAATATTGTAGCTAGGAGAGTCAAATGCACAAGTAGTCAATTAATGAAATGGCCAATAATTACCAACCTTTCTCACCTGTTTACACTCTTTGTATTATATTGTAGCTACATCTGCGAGTGACATCCATTTCTTCCTTGCCAGTCACATCATGTTTGTGATATTTAAAAAAAAAAATAACTTTGTCGTGCTTCAGTTTGTCCATTGCAACAAGTTGATTAAATGTCCAAGGCTGAGTTGCTTGTTTTGCAGCTGAGAGTTGTCAACTGTAGGTAGCGCCTCTCTATTATAAAATACTTTGACGAGGTAGCCAACTGAGTTCTTTTCTTACTCCAAAGTATGAAACTCATAAATTAACTCAATATTAATTACTCTAAATGTCTATCACAATTTTACTCTTTACTTACATTTTGAGTAATCCACTCAAACGACACACTATCCCAGTTGAACTTTCAACAGTCCTTGTCGAACACGTCGATCAGCTCTTGATAAATGTCCACCGTTCACTTTCTTTGTCCTTTCGTTGCCCACCAACAACCACTGGTACCTCGCACTCCGTCCAGCCTTTTTTCTCTCTCTTTTTCCCATCTCCTCCACACGTCACTTCCTGTCCTTCTTAAACAATGGTTACAACAATAAAATAACAAACAAAAGTATTTCTTTTTCACAAATGAATCAAACACCTTTAAATACAAATCCCTCCAAAACAAAATAAAGTCAGCACACACAGTTTAACAGATTCCACTGTGGTGTTTACATAATTCACCCGCGGGACCTCGAGCTGGGGTGCGGGGTTCCGCACGGACTGTTTTTGTTGTTGCGCTTCCGGAGTAAAGGTGAACAGAGTTCCCGCCGTTTTTCGGGTAGTGTTTTTGATGTCGAACAATAAAGCAAGTTCTGTTCCTGTGTCCGACACTCCGCCTCCGACTCCTTTTCTCCGGCGCTACACTGGTGACCCCGACGTCAGACTGAAACGAACATGGCAACCGCCATCCTCAAATTGCCAGAGTTTTGGGAGATGTCCGCGGCAGCGTGGTTCGCACAGACGGAGGCTCAGTTCGCCCTCCGCGGGATCTCAGATGATTCCACGCGTTACTACCACATTGTCTCAGCACTCGGGAGCTCAACGGCGGCCAGAGCAGTGAACTTCATCACCTCTCCCCCGGCTCGAGATAAGTATGCTGGGATCAAGGCTCACCTTCTCAAGGTTTTTGAGCTTTCACGGCCGGAGCGTGCCCGACGTCTGTTGGCTATTAATGGACTAGGGGACAGCAAACCTTCCGAACTCATGGAAATGATGCTAAACCTGCTGGGCACGGAAGAGCCCAATTTCATTTTCATGGAACTGTTTCTCAGGCATATGCCACCGCATGTTCAGACGGCGCTCGCGAACAGTACTGTCACTGAGCCCTGGGCCCTGGCCGAGGGGGCCGACCGTTTCTTCCTGGCAACCCAGCGCTTCTCCCCTGAGATGCTGGCCGCGACGCTCAGTTTCTCGCCTCCGGGCGCGGGGGCGGCATCCAGCAGGGGCCCCATCGCCACCGACGGTCGTGCTGGCAAAGGCTTGTGCTACTTCCATGCCCGTTTCGGTGCGAAAGCGAAGAGGTGCCGCGCCCCTTGCAACTACGACGCCAAACCCCACCATGAGCGTGGGCGCGAAGAGCCGGCTGCTGTTCGTCAAGGACAACCTTTCCGGGCGCAAATTCCTTTGTGACACCAGTGCCCAGAGGAGCGTCCTGACGGCCACTGCGGAGGACGCCACTGGCGGGACTCATGGGCCACCCCTACTGTCCGCTAATGGCTCCCCTATCCGCTCTTATGGCATGAGGACTGTGGACTTGTGTTTTGGGAGTCAGCGCTTCACATGGGACTTTGTCACTGCGGATGTCTCATTCCCTCTCCTCGGCGCCGATTTTTTTTGTGCCCACGGGCTGCTGGTGGATGTTAAGAGGGGCCGTCTGGTGGATGCACTGACTTTTTCCACGGTCGCCTGCGTCCGCAATGAGGCGACTTATGGTGGTCTCTCCAGTTCGCTATCGGACGGCACCAAGTACCAACTCCTCCTTGGTGAGTTCCCTGGCTTGACACGGCCCACTTTCTCCTCTGCCACGACTAAACATGGGGTCGAGCACCACATTGAGACCAAGGGCCCCCCGATTCACGCGAGGGCCCGACGGCTTGACCCCGAGAAGCTAGCAGTCGCTAAGTCTGAGTTTGCCAACATGGAGCGTCTGGGCATCGTCCACCGCTCGAATAGCCCGTGGGCCTCGCCACTACACATCGTCCCTAAACCGAGTGGCGGGTGGCGACCGTGTGGTGACTACCGCCGCCTTAACGACGCCACTACGCCCGACCGCTACCCTGTTCCACACATTCAGGACTTCTCAGCCCACCTGGCAGGCAAAGTCTTGTTCTCCAAGGTCGACCTGGTGCGCGGGTATCACCAGCTTCTCGTGCACCCCTCAGACGTTCCCAAGACAGCTGTAATCACTCCGTTTGGACTGTTCGAGTTTCTGAGGATGCCGTTTGGTCTTAAAAACGCGGCACAATCTTTCCAGCGTTTAATGGATTCTGTGCTCAGGGACTTGCCATTTGTGTTCGTCTATTTGGATGACATCCTCGTCGCCAGCTCCTTGGAGGATGAACATCTGATGCACCTCCGCGAACTCTTCGCAAGACTTGAGCAGCATGGCCTGATCATCAACCCGGCGAAGTGTGTTTTCGGGATGCCCTCTATCCAGTTCCTCGGGCACCTCATAGACAAGAACGGCGCCGCCCCCCTTCCGGCAAAGGTGGAGGCCGTCTCCGCTTTTCCCCGACCTCGCTCGGCTCGGGGCCTCCGGGAGTTCCTGGGGATGGTGACTTTCTACCACCGGTTCATCCGCCGGGCGGCCCACATCATGCACTCGCTCTATGAGGCTCTTAAAGACAAGGCCCCCAACCGGGACGTTGAATGGACGGCCGAGAGGATGGAAGCCTTCAAGGCTACGAAGGCCGCGCTGAGTCGTGCCGCTATGCTGGCCCACCCAACCCACGGGGTCCCTGTCGCTCTCACTACCGATGCATCGGACTACGCTGTTGGAGCCGTATTCGAACAGTGGGTCGGCGGCGCCTGGCAACCGCTTGCCTTTTTCAGCCGTCAGCTGGTCCCCAGGGAGCGCGAATACAGCACGTTCGATAGAGAGCTCCTCAGCCTCTGGCTGGCGATCCGCCACTTCCGCTCCCTATTGGAAGGCCGTGAGTTCACGGCATATGTGGACCATAAACCCCTCACTTTCACCATGTCCAAGGTGGCCGAGCCGTGGTCCGCCCGCCAGCAACGCCAACTGTCGTTCATCTCTGAGTACACTACGGACATCCAACACATCGCCGGAAAATCCAATGTGGTCGCAGACTGCCTCTCCAGGGCGATCGTCGGCACTGTGCATCTGGGTCTCGACTACTCCCGCATGAGTGCAGACCAGGCCTCGGACCACGGGGTGCAGGCCCTCAAGACTTCTGACACGGGTTTGCACCTGGAGGAAGTCGCGGTTGGTGACTCGGGCGTCAGGTTGCTGTGCGACCTCTCGGCTGACCAGCCTCGGCCGCTGGTCCCTGCAAACTGGCGAAGAGCTGTTTTCGAGGCGGTCCACAACCTCTCCCACCCCGGAAGGAAACCATCCGTGAGGCTGGTGGCCCAGAAGTTCGTGTGGCGCAGTCTCAAGAAAGATGTGCAGGCCTGGGTCGACTCGTGTGTGGCCTGTCAGCGGGCTAAGGTGCATCGCCACACAAAAGCCCCCTTGGAGCCCTTCACTGTCCCCGAGAGGAGGTTTGACCACGTCAACGTTGACTTGGTAGGTCCACTTCCTCCCTCGCACGGATTCACCTACTTGCTCACCATGGTGGACAGGACGACCCGCTGGCCCGAAGCCGTTCCCCTCTCCTCGACAACGTCGTCAGACGTGGCCCGGGCGTTCATCGGCACGTGGGTTGCACGCTTCGGGACACCCTGCGACCTTTCCTCAGATCGTGGCCCTCAGTTTACCTCTGAACTCTGGAACGCAGTCGCTGAGAGTTTGAGGGTCAAGCTGCACCGCACTACCGCCTATCACCCCCAGGCGAACGGTCTTTGCGAGCGGTTCCACCGCTCCATGAAAGCAGCCCTGCGTGCCGGCTTGACGGACGGCAACTGGTTGGATGAGCTCCCGTGGGTCATGCTCGGCCTCAGGTGCGCCCCCAAGGAGGACCTGTTGTCCTCATCCGCCGAACTCGTCTACGGCCAGCCACTGCGGGTCCCCGGCGAATTCATCCCGGACGCCACAGTGCCCTGGTCCGCAGCCAGGCAACGGTCCTCCCTGCTGGAGGCCGCAAAAGGGTTCGCGCCGGTTCCCACGTCGCAACATGGCACCCCAGCTGCCCGGCTGCCCCGTCACCTGCGCTCTGCGGATTTTGTGTTTGTTCGTCATGACGCCCACCGTGGACCTCTCCGCCCCCCATACGACGGGCCGTTCAGGGTCCTGGAGCACGGGGATAAGAGCCTGCTCGTGGACATTGGCGGCAGACCCGAGACTGTTTCCGTGGACAGGGTCAAACCCGCGCACCTGGACATTGCCCAGCCTTTGGGGTTGGCCCTCCCCCCGCGCCGGGGTCGTCCCCCTTTGCCCTGTGCCCCTGCGCCTGCCGGGGTGCCCTTGACCCCGCCTGAGCCCTTGTCCCGTGACTCAATAGACAGTGCGGCCCCGCCCCCCTCAGCCCCTACAGTGCACACCCGCCGGGGTCGGGTCATCATCCCTCCACGCCACAAGGATTTTGACTATGGGTGAATTCTGGGGGGGCTTGTGTGGTGTTTACATAATTCACCCGCGGGACCTCGAGCTGGGGTGCGGGGTTCCGTACGGACTGTTTTTGTTGTTGCGCTTCTGGAGTAAAGGTGAACAGAGTTCCCGCCGTTTTGCGGGTAGTGTTTTTGATGTCGAACAATAAAGCAAGTTCTGTTCCTGTGTCCGACACTCCGCCTCTGACTCCTTTTCTCCGGCGCTACACCACCACATTGCATAAAGAAAACCTAGAACCTAATTGCTACGTGTCATGATCCTGGATTCCAGCCAGGGCTGGGTGTGGCCGTCTAATCGGAAGGGTCACACCTGCGCCTCATGACCTCCGATTAGACCCAGTACATATAGGACCCGGGGGACGACAGAGACTCTGCTAGATCATTGCCTCTCATGCCTCGTTCCCGCACTACCGTACTCCTGACGTCTACCTCCCGTGTACCGACCAACGCCTGTCTCCCGACCTACCCCGTAAGCCTGCCGTTACTGATCTTGCTGCGTGTTTGGACTGACTCCCTGGTAACCGACATTGGAACGAATAAAGGCTTATTCCGCACTGCTTACCTCTCACCTGAGTCGTGCATTTGGGTCCACCCCCGAGTCTCGTCCGTGACAGAACGATCTAGCCAAGAACATGGACCCAGCCGACTCTGAAGCCATTCGCCGTGCGCTGCAAGTGCAGGGCAAACGCCTGGGTGAGCAAGAGGCTGCTCTCCAGGGTATGACTCACCAGATCCAGGAGCTCTGCACCCAGCTGCAACCGTGGCTAGCCTCCCAAGCTAGCGCGGCCGCTCCTGTGCCTCCCCGTGCCACCATCACTCCGCTCTCTCGACCAGAGCGGTTCTCAGGTGACTCCGGTAACGTCAAGCCCTTCCTGGCGCAGTGCGATCTCCACTTTGAGCTGCAAGCTTCCGCTTTTCCCACGGACCGCTCCCGGATCGCCTTCGTCATTTCCCACATGACAGGGAGGGCGGAGGCATGGGCCACCGCCGAGTGGAGACGTAACTCGGAGAGCTCCGGAACGCCAGGCGGCATCGTCACTCATGACAATTCGCCAGGGGCGTCGCCGCGTGTCCGACTACGCCATCAAGTTCCGGATTCGGGCTGCCGAGAGCCGCTGGAATGAGGAAGCCCTCCATGACGCGTTTTACGAGGGACTGTCCCCACAGATCCGTGGTCACCTCGTGGCCATGGATCTTCTGCCTTCGCTTAACTCCCTCATCGCATTGGCCCTCAAGGTGGACCAGCGCCTCACCGTGCAGAGACAGATGGAGGGCCTGAGGGAGGAGGAGAGGGAGAGTCGCAGTCCGGTTGTTTCCGCTTCCCGGCCACCCGTGTTGTCAGCTTCACCGGAAGCCATGCAAGTGGAGGGGCTTGGCAGCTCAGCGGAGGAGCGCTTACGTCGGCGACGAGAGGGACGCTGTTTTTACTGCGGGCGTTTGGGACACTTGATCGCCCGTTGCCCGACTCGACCAGGGCATTCTGACATCAGGATCGCTACTCCGGTGAGTGTGCGGTACACCGCGACGGGGTCAGGAGGTCCCTTCTTCACCTCACCTTGGGAACGGACTCCCGTTCATGCTCTGTGACGGCTTTTATAGATTCTGGGTCGGAAGCAAACCTGATAAATCCCCGCGTGGTCGAGGAGCTGGGGGCAGCAACCTTTCCCACGCAACGTTTTCGTCACGCCTATGCCGCCAACGGCAAGTTCCTTTGTCGGGTTACACATCGCACTCAGACGCTACGTATGAGCTTTCCGGACGCTCACTCGGAGCGTATTAGCTTTCATGTCTTCGACGCACGTAGTAGCGACATCATCTTGGGCAGCCCGTGGCTCAAAGAACATAATCCGCACATAGATTGGACCACGGGTCAGATCAAGCCTTGGGGAGGGGACTGTCTCAGTCGCTGTGTCGCTGTCCGGAGAGACAGGGGTATTCAAGTTGCGCCGGTTCGGCTAACAGAACCTAGTACCGCCCTGGACCTGACCGCAGTGCCCTCCTGCTACCATGATCTACGGGAGGTCTTCTCTGAATCTAAAGCAAAGTCTCTGCCGCCACATCGGTCATACGACTGCGCGATTGAACTCCTGCCAGGCACCTCTCCTCCCAGAGGGAAACTGTTCTCTTTAACCGGACCAGAGCATCAAGCCATGAGGGACTACATCGAGGACTCGCTGGCAGCCGGACTCATTCGCCCCTCATCCTCACCAGCCGGTGCGGGTTTTTTTTTTTTGTCAAGAAGAAGGACTCCACGCTGCGACCCTGCATCGACTACCGAGGCCTGAACGACATCACAGTCAAGAACAGGTACCCTTTGCCGCTTATCTCTACAGCATTCGAACTCCTCCAGGGAGCCCGGATCTTCACCAAGCTTGACTTGCGCAGCGCTTACCATCTGGTGCGGATTCGGGAAGGGGATGAGTGGAAGACGGCGTTCAACACCCCCACAGGGCACTATGAGTATCTGGTGATGCCCTTCGGACTGACAAACGCTCCGGCCGTCTTTCAGAACTTCATTAACGACGTGCTTCGGGAGTTCCTGAACAGATCTGTCTTTGTTTATCTGGATGATATTCTCATCTTTTCAGCAGACCTAACCTCTCACATTCAACAAGTCAGAGAGGTGCTCCGGCGTCTGCAGCAGCACCAATTATACGTGAATATGGAGAAGTGTGAGTTCCATCAGGCATCCGTGTCCTTCCTGGGCTTCGTCCTGGCTGAGGGAGAGATACGGATGGATCCCGGGAAGGTCGACGCGGTGCTGCGGTGGCCTACCCCCACCAACAGGAGGGACGTACAGAGGTTTCTGGGATTTGCCAATTTCTATAGGAAATTCATAAGGAACTTCAGTTCCGTGGCCGCTCCTCTGCATTCGCTCACCTCGCCACATACCCTCTTCGACTGGTCCGGGACCTGCCAGGAGGCCTTCAGCAGGCTCAAGGCAAGTTTCACTACTGCGCCCATTCTCATTATTCCGGACCCAGATAACCAGTTTGTGGTGGAGGTGGATGCATCGAATTCAGGAATCGGAGCAGTCTTGTCGCAGAGGAGTCCCAGGGATGGAAGGATCCACCCGTGCACGTTCCTGTCTAGAAAGTTGACCCCGGCAGAGAGGAACTACGACGTGGGAGATAGGGAACTGCTGGCGGTCAAGAGCGCGTTGGAGGAGTGGCGGCACTGGCTGGAGGGCTCGCAAGTACCGTTCGTTGTCTTCACAGACCATAAGAACCTTGAATACCTGAAGTCTGCGAAGAGGTTGAATGCCCGTCAGGCCAGGTGGGCCCTATTTTTCACCCGCTTCCACTTTAAGGTGTGTTTCCGCCCAGGCTCCAAAAACGGCAAGCCGGATGCACTCTCGCGGATCCACGAGGGAGGGCGCACGGAGTCAGACGCCGCTACTATCCTGCCAGCGGGGTGCTTCGTGGCCGGTTTCACCTGGGCGATCGAGTCGCGGGTGAAGGAGGCTCTGGGAGAGACATCGTCACCCGCAGATTGTCCGTCGGGCCGCCTGTTCGTCATCCCATCTCTGCGGGGAGACGTCATCAACTGGGCCCATACCAACAAGACGGTCTGCCACCCGGGTATGGCGAAGACACGTTCAGTGGTCGAACAAAGGTTCTGGTGGCCTAACCTCAGCAAGGACGTAAGGGAGTTCGTCAACGCCTGCCCGGTGTGTGCTGCCAATAAGACTTCCCGCCTACGGCCTGTTGGTGAGTTGCAACCCCTGTCCATCCCCTTTCGTCCGTGGTCACACATCGCGCTGGACTTCGTCACCGGCCTGCCGCCTTCTCAAGGGAACACAGTGGTGCTGTCCATAATGGACCGTTTTTCCAAAATGGTCCACTTCGTGCCGCTTCCGAAGATCCCGTCGGCCAAGCAGACAGCCCAGTTGGTATTAGACGAGGTTGTCCGTTACCACGGCCTACCCCAGGACATCGTTTCGGACAGGGGTCCGCAATTCAGCGCCCGTTTCTGGAAGGAGTTCTGCAAGTCGGACATCGGGTCATCACCCAGAGTCTAACGGCCAGACTGAGAGGATTAACCAGGAATTAGAGACCGGTCTTCGATGTCTGGCATCCAGGGACCAGAGCACGTGGAGCCAGCACATCAAGTGGGTGGAGTATGCCCACAATTCTCTACCCTCCGCTTCAACAGGTATGGCTCCACTCCATGTCGTGCATGGGTATCCTCCGTCCCTGTTTCCTCCACTGGTCACAGAATCCACAGTTCCGTCGGCCCTGGCCGTGGTGCGACGCTGCAAACGGACCTGGGAAGCAGCTCGGAGGACACTGCTGCGCATGAGCAGTGCCTACAAGGCCGCAGCAGACCGCAAGAGGAGGGCCGCACCAGAGCTCAGAGTGGGACAGCGAGTGTGGCTCTCCACCAAAGATCTTCCGCTGCGGACGGAATCCCGCAAACTTGCTCCCAGGTTCGTTGGCCCGTTCCCTGTTTCCAAGGTTATTAACCCGGTCGCCGTCTCGTTGAAACTGCCCAGGTCGATGAGGGTGCACCCTACGTTCCACGTCAGCAGACTTCGCCCGAATCGCACGTCGTCGCTGGCTCCTCCGCTCAAGTCCCCCCCGCCCCCCCGCATGGTCGACGGTGGGTTGGTGTACACCGTGCGCCGGTTGCTGTCTTCCCGCCGCAGAGGGAGGGGGGTCCAGTACCTGGTGGACTGGGAGGGATTTGGCCCGGAGGAGCACTCTTGGATCCCCTCCCGCTTCGTCGTGGACCGCTCCCTCATCAGGGACTTTCACGCGGCTCACCCTGATGCGCCTGGGCCGTCCAGAGCCGGCCGTTGAAGGGGGGGGGTACTGTCATGATCCTGGATTCCAGCCAGGGCTGGGCGTGGCCGTCTAATCGGAAGGGTCACACCTGCGCCTCATGACCTCCAATTAGACCCAGTACATATAGGACCCGGGGGACGACAGAGACTCTGCTAGATCATTGCCTCTCATGCCTCGTTCCCGCACTACCGTACTCCTGACGTCTACCTCCCGTGTACCGACCAACGCCTGTCTCCCGACCTACCCCGTAAGCCTGCTGTTACTGATCTTGCTGCGTGTTTGGACTGACTCCCTGGTAACCGACATTGGAACGAATAAAGGCTTATTCCGCACTGCTTACCTCTCACCTGAGTCGTGCATTTGGGTCCACCCCCGAGTCTCGTCCGTGACACTAAGCTATTATACTGAAATTTTACCTGTACCAACGTTTAACAGGGTTACTTGTACTTTTTGTTTTTTGCAATTCCAGTTCAGTTGCTTTTATGCTCTTTGCTTAGTGTGCAGCGAGCTTTGAAATACAGCAATCCCTCATTCTTCACGGCTAATTGGGACCAGAACCGCCTGTGAAAAGCACACCAGAAAAAGTGTAATTTCTTTTGTCTTTGATCATATAGAAAGGTTTACTTTTTTGCTGATCGTCATCATCTTCCTTTTCCTCTTAGGCGCTTCGGAGAAAGTTTTCGCATCAGCACAGTGATATTGGTGGCAATGTGAACACGAGAGGTTATCACGATCAGGTTATCGAAAATCGCGGAAAGGAAGGATAAAGGACATAGTGGAACTGATCCATACATGCTCTCATTGGTTGATGTCACACCGGTTACCAATAACGCGCCTTGTATCAATACGTCTTCCTGCAATATTCCAAACGGCTATATTTTTCCTAGTTTATTTTTTACTGATTTTTTGGTGCGGCGGGGGGAGAAAAACAATACAAAGCACTGAAGCCGCAAAAAGTAAAGTGCGAAGTACAGCGGGAACCCTGTAGTTAATCTTGTTTTCGAAATTCCTTCATTATTTTACTTTGAATGTAGATATATTTTTGTCCATCTCTGTTTTAGTTTGGAGCAGCACAGTGGTGCAGCTGTAAAGCATTGGCCTCACAGTTCTGAGGTCCAAGGTTCAATTATGGCCCCGCCTGTGTGAAGTTTGCATGCTCTCCCCATGCCTGCATCCATTTTCTCTGGACACTCTGGTTTCTCTCACATCCCAAAAACATGCAACATTAATCTGAGACTCTAAATTGCCCCTTGGTGTGATTGTGAGTGTGACGTTTGTCTGTCTCCCTGTGCCCTGCGATTAGATGGCAACCAGTGCAGGATGTATCCTGCCTCCTGCCCGATGAAAGCTGGGATAAGCTCCAGCACTCCCGCGACCCATGTCAGGATAAGTGGTTAAGACGATGGATGGATGGATGGATGGATGGATGGATGGATGGATGGATGGATGTTTTACTTTGGGTAGCATTAAGTAGGCCTACTGAAATTGATTAATTCCATGGCTCACGGTTAGTATTAAATTTAAGTGTTTGATAATTCAGATGGGCGACACAGTGGAGCAGCTGGAAAGCGTTGGCCTCACAGTTCTGAGGTCCTCGGTTCGATCCTGGACCTGCCTGTGTGGAGTTTGCATGTTCTGCCCATGCCTCCGTGGGTTTTCTCCGGGCACTCCGGTTTCCTCCCACATCCCAAAAACATGCCACATTAATTGGACACTCTAAATTGCCCCTACGTGTGATTGTGAGTGCAGCTGTTTGTCACGAGGTGCCCTGCAATTGGCTGGCAACTAGTTCAGGGTGTATGCCGCCTCCTGCCCGTTGAGAGCTGGTATCGGCTCTAGCAATCCCCGCTTCGCTTGTGAGGATAAGCGGCTAAGAAAATGGATGGATGGATAATTCAGATGTGATTTTGTTGAACACATTTGGCCACATCAGCTAAATAAAAAAAGCTCTGATGGGCCATCACAGTTTTTACATTCAACATAATAAATAAGCAACATATTACCACTGTAGAAACATTTACAAGTCACTATAAATATCTGATGTCAGTGAAGGATTTTTGTGTGTTGCTGGTGGTAAAGGGCTGAGGAAGCCCACTCATGATCGGCTCTGCATATGCAGACTTCTGTGTAACTGTTGATCATATTTGAATTTAATTCACCTTGAAACATATGGCATGAAGTGGATGTGCTGTGCAAGTAATAACGCAGTCATGGAAACAAATGATTTGTCATATCATCTCAGACGCATTCATGAAATATCATTTCTCTAAACATTTGTGATGAGAGTGGAAGTTCATTTAACCGTAATGAATCAGTTCATTAATATTATTTGTTCCCAGGAATATTTAACATGACACTTTCACACCTCACACCCACCAAGCCACACCACCGTCGACTACACTGTTTAAACATCCATGAATGGGATGTGAGGCAGATTTTCAAACAACAAAAGATCAACAAAGCGCCAAGCCCAAACCTTGTGTCCCCTTTCTGCCTCAAAGTCTGCGAAGACCAAATTGCTCCTGTCTTCACAAAGATCTTCAACGGGTCTCTAGAACTGTGTGAAGTAACCAACCTGCTTCAAATACTCAACCATCATACTGGTCCCCAATAAAGAAGCAGTCTCAGGTCTTAATGACTACAGGCCTGTTGCCTTGACATATGTGGTCATGAAGTCTTTTGAATGTCTTGTGCTGGACCACCTCAAGAGCATCACAAGTCCTCTGCTCGACCCACTGCAGTTTGCCTATCGAGCTAACAGGTCTGCAGATGATGCTGTCAACATGGGTCTGCAATTCATCCTTGAACATCTTGACAGCGAGGGAACCTATGTGAGGATCCTGTTCGTGGACTTCAGCTCTACATTTAACACCATCATCTCTTAACTCCTCTCCTCTAAATTTCTCCATCTCAGCATGTCACCTACCATCTCCCAGTGGACCTAAATGTTCCTGATGGGCAGTACACAACAGGTGAGGCTGGGGGACACCACCTCATCCATGCGCACTCTCAGCACCGGGGCACCCCAAGGTTGTGTCCTCTACACTCTGCTCTTCTCGTGCTACAGAAACGACTGCACCTGGAGGCACCCATTTGTCAAACTCCTGAAGTTCATACATGACACCACAGTCATTGGCCTCAGCAAAGTCTTCGTATTGACAGGAAGTGGCGAGACTGGAGCTTTGGTGTGGCCAACACAGCATGGTGTTGAACACGCAAAAGACTGTAGAGATGATTATGGACTTCAGTAGGCATCCTTCACCAAAGCTGACACTGACGCTGTCCAATTGTCTTGTGTCAACCTTTGAGACCTTCAGGCTTTTGGGAATTACAGTCTCAGAGGACCTGAAGTGGGAGACAAACATCAACTCCATCCTCAAAAAAAGCTCAGCAAAGGATGCCCTTCTTGCAGCTTCTGAAGAACCACGGCCTGTCACAAGAGCTGCTGAGACAGTTCTACACAGCTGTCATCCAATCAATACTGTGTACCTCCATCACAGGTTGATTTGGGGCTGCCACAAAAAAGGAAAAACTGTGACTGCAATGAACAATCCAAACTGCTGAAAGGATTGTTGTTACAGCCCTACCGACCCTTGTAGACTTGCATGCCACTCAAACTAGGTCCAGAGCCGGCAGGATTCTTATGATCCTCCACATTCTGGCCACTAGCTCTTTGAGCTCCTTCCATTGGGTAAGCGCTACCGATCAATGTAAGTCAAAACGAGCAGGGATTCAAATTGTTTTTTCCTCTGGCAATTAAGTCATTAAATTCTTGATCAGTGAACCTACTATTTTCTGACTTGTGCCATTGTTGGGACACAGGCTCACATCCAGGTGGTCAAATCAGTATTAAAATTAATTATATAGAGAGTAGACTTTCGCATGATTGGTTAAATTGCTCCCTTTTCACAATTGTCATTGCACTGGTCTATAACGGGAATCATGAATTGGTAAGAGCATTCTGTACAGGCTTAACATAATGTGGTGCATTGACGCACTTTACTGCTCTAAATGAAGAAGACTCTGCATCTTGCACATCTGTGACCCTTATAAGGAATCGTTCCTATCCACTGAATGTCTCTTGTTCTTTGTTCTTGTTAGTTAGTTTGTTCTTCTGAATGTCGTACCAGGGCATCACCGACTGCTGGAGGCAATTTCCATGTGTGTTGTGATTCTGATTCTGATCCTTACGCAATAAAACAACAAAAACGAGAAATTTTACATACAGTGGCCCCACAGCTCCCCAACAATGTTGTCCTGTGCAGCCGCACATATTTCTCATGCAAGAACTGCCACTGGTCACCATCAGTGGGTGAAAGTCAACTGAATCTGTGCAACTCGAATAGCAGCAAGACACTGAAAGTAATATAAACACCAACATAACTTTAGCATTCTAGGGATACAGGAAAAAGCCCAAAATCGATTTAGCGTGTGAAGATTAAAATGTTATATTTTCACTCAAATGTGGTTATTAGTGACAAATTCACACTTCATAAATTGGGATTCTACACACACTTACACAAAAAAGCTTTTCTCAGTTAAGTGTATCATTATTAGTATAGGAAAATACTGTCCCCGTATTTACTTAGACGTACCGAATAAGCTGCTGTGTGGGTGCTTTGATGTCTACTTAAAGAAAAATCTGAATTGAAAAAGGCTCAGACTCATTCCTGTGGAAGATGAGATTTAAAATGGAGACGGTTTCTCTGCATGCACACCAAGTTCTCATTAAACATTGGGATATATTAAACAAAATGTCTCAGAATTTAAAGCATGTTCACATCCTGCAGCGTCTTCAGCAAATAAAATTTGTAGTTTTCTTTTATGCACTCAATTAAATCATGTCGAAAAATATACAGCTTTCATACTGACTTGGGAAACACAAATTTTTGTCTCTGCATAGAGTGTTAAATGCATTGACGACAGCTTTAACTACATGAGTGACATGATGTGTGTAGTTTTAATCTTCTTACCACGGGTGGATATTCCCTGCCTCACCTCAGAGAAAAATAGAAATACAACATTAGATTCACATCATTTATGTGCTCATAGTAACAAAACTAACTAAAAACTCACTGACTTGCAAGATCTGTTGAAATGTTTCCTGTCCAAGATGTATTTACATGATTTGGTTGTACTGTGTGTTTTCACTAATCCATCAAACGGAAAGTAAGGATTCCAGCATCGGAGCACAACATGTTTAAAACATAAAAGTGTTTTGCATTTATATCTGCTGTTGTGATGGTGATGATGTTCATTATAAAATGAAAAACTCAAGCATTAACTAATCCTGAGAGTTTTATGAGTCAACCAGGTCATGTTTGTATGAGTGTACTGTATTTCCTTTGACTCAAGAACTGTTCACTGGATCTCAGATAATTCCATTGAAATAATTGTCTTGTAAAGCCTACAAAGTGTCCTTCTTTTAGCTCAAAGGATACCGTGAAACCTCTAAAGTCAAAGTGAGGTCATCCAATTTGGAATTTGATCAAATGTTTACAGAAAATAACCAACATTGCAAGGTGATTCATTCCATTGCACCTTGCCCTTCCTTCAATATTCAAGTTAAAGCCGATGGTTAAATTGGTGTTACAATTAAAAGTGTATAACCTGGATAAATGTATAACCATTCAGGTAATAAAGCAAAGGCTATATGGTGACAGATATTTGTTCTTTGCAATTTCAATTATCTACTATTGAAATGTCTAATAAAAAATATCAACAAATCCCAAATCAACCAGAATCCAAAAACATTTTATATTCAAATGTGTTATTGGACTGTAAGCCGACTACAAACCAAATTCCAATGAAGATGTGACATTGTGTGAAACACAAATAAAAATGTAATATAATAATGTAATGTGATTTCCAAATTATGTTCAACCTTTATTTATTTGTGCCAGACCAATTATATTGTTCAAGTTACAACTGCTCTATCTCTTATTGAATATATATGTTGCATTTTGAAGCGTAAAATACAACAATGGGGAAACCAGGTTGGTGAATAGCTGAAGCTTTACGTCAAGCAAGAATTGGGGAAAAAAAATCCACCTACAAAGCTTTAACAATTATTGTCCGAGTTTTTGAGTAAATGATTCTTTGCTAAAAAAAAACAATAGTGTTCATCATCCATCCATCCATTTACTTCACTGCTTATCCTCATGAGGGTCGCTGGGAGTGCTGGAGCCTATCCCAGCTGTCAACGGGCAGGAGGCAGGGTACACCCTGAACTGGTTGCCAGCCAATCGCAGGGCACATAGAGACAGACAGCCACACTCACAATCATACCTAGTGGCAATTTAGAGTGTCCAATTAATGTTGCATGTTTTTGGAATGTGGGAGGAAACCGGAGTGCCCGGAGGAAACCCACACAGGCACGGGGAGAACATGCAACACAGGCGGGTCTGGGATCAAACCCAGGACCTCAGAACTGTGACGACAACGTTTTACCATACGGTCCACCGTGCCGCCGAGTGTTCGTCAGTTTGAACATTAAATATCTTGTCTTTGTTGTGTGTAATAGTAAATATAAGTTGAACAAGATTTGCAAATCATTGTATTCTGTAGAGTCACTGATGTTGTAGTGGTACATATGCCTGACTTTGGTGCTGGCAGCGTGGCATCGATCCCAGCTCAGTGATGTTGTCGATATCTGCCCTGTGACTGACTGGCGAACAGTTCAGAGTGTAGTCTGCCTTTCGCCCGAAGCTAGCTGGGATAGGCTCCGGCTCTCCCCTGACCCTTGTGAGGATAAGCTGCTTGGATAATGGATGGATGCAACCTGTAGGGTGGAACGGTGGATCAGCTGTAAACCGTTGGCCTCACAATTCAGAGGTTCAGGGTTTAGTCCTGGCCACACTTGTGTGGCGTTTGCATGCTCTCCCTGTGGCTGCGTGGGTTTTCTCCGAGCACTCCTGTTTCTTCATCCATCCCAAAAACATGCAACATTAATTGGACAGTCTAAATTGCCCCTATGTGTGTTTGTGAGTGCAACTGTTGTCTGTCTCCGTGTGCCCTGCGATTTGCTGGCGACCAGTTCAGGGTGTACCCCGCCTTCTGCCTATTGACAGCTAGGATAGGCTCCAGCACTCCTGCAATCCTTGCGAGGATAAGTAGCTAAGAAAATGGATGGATTCTGTAGTTTAACACAACGTCTCAACTTGATTGGAATTAGATTTGTAGATGGAATTCTTTCACAAATATGGATATGCCAAATGTTTTTACCCTATAGTCAGGGTCTGTGCTCTGTCAGAGTCCTTTTCTCTAATCTTGTCATTTAATTGTAACACTTCATCTAACACACTAACAATTACAGAACAAATAAGGCTCCCTCACGCATTTTTGTGTTTATGAGCCGTACAGATTTTTCTGAGGAGGCCAGCTTCTTCCTATCCCCATCTCACTTGCTCTGATTGTCTTTTACAGCCACTGCCCCCAAGGAAAAGAAGCTGTCATATTGTTTTTCCCTCCAGCAGATGCTCTCTTGGCAAAATCTGTCTGCCACTGAGCCAATGTTATTAGGCGTAGAAATTGTGCAGGTTGTTGGTTGAGGCGTTACAGCTCAGTACAATTATGTTGTGGCAGAAAAGGTTAAGTGCCACTGAAAGCGGGGCAGAGGATTAGTGCAGTGAGAATTGCTTTGTATTACTGGTAAGGTCACTTGCCGTATTTAAAATCCATAAGAGAGAAAGACAGTGGCTGCATGGCTAGAAGGGAGAGCTTATCTCGAAGCTGTGCTGCAAAATCAGCAATGACTTTGATTTTATGAGACACAACAAGGCTCCTTATGAATATGATACCCCTGTAAGTGCAAGAGAGAAGCATACCAAAGCTAAAAGCAATGACTGCCAGTGCCTTGAGGTATAACGTCCTGAGAAGGATTACATCATTGTTTGGGAAAAAGGTGGGGGAGCTGAAGGTGAAGACTTGGCCTCCCACCTAGTGTGTATATTTTTAACTACACCCGTACACTGACGTGAAACACAATGATGAACCAAGCTCACTGCGGTTACTTCTGAACAAAAATATTTATCATCCCAAATGTACGGCTTGAACAAGCACAAGAAACAGAAAAAATGCAAGTTTTCTGCATCTAGGAGTTAGAAGCCACATGTTTTCACATGTATTCCTTGCACAGGCATCCATCTTCCCACTCTTTGCTAAGATACAATTTGACGGCCGTATGTTTTTGTTTATTTATTTGAAATGCAGAGCCTTTTAGTGCTTGTTTTGTGATTACTTGGGGGTTATGACTCTTCGTTTAAGTCAAAGCATCTCTGAAGAGCTTGAAGTGAGAAGCTGTGAGGGAACCTTGTTTTGCAATAACACACAAAATATTACATATTTGCAGCAAAGAAGACGCACTCAGTGGGTTGGAAGTGGTAGGTCTCAAAGAAAAAACACGAGCAAATCACAAAAGAGCCTCTTAATGGTACAAAAAGTAAAATGACTTAAAAGCCATCTGTCATGTCTCATAGTCAATTTGTAGGAGACCCACGATATAGTGTGAGGCCTAGTCACGTACTAAATTGCATCTTCTTTACTTAACCTAAAAGCAACAGCAGTAATATACTACATCGGCTCAATGTCCCATTATCATTTAGACGTGGGGTGTCAAACTCATTCTAGCTTTGGAGCCACATGGAGGAAAATGTATTACCAAGAGGGCTGGACCGGTAAATCATGACCTTTACATATTTTTCGAAAAAATAAACAGCTTCCGCTGTCTTAAAATACCCATTTCAAACAGTATAATGCATAAAATGAGTTTGTATTTAAGGCATTAATGCGTTGTAAGAAGACAGATTTCGCTCAGTTGTGCAGCTTTTCTCATTTGTAATATGGTGAAATCACAGGAAATCAATTCTTGTTGCTCACACAGTATTTACCAATCGATGAGTGTTTACTAGATGAGCTCTGAATAGGAAACACTACTGAAACATTGATCTGAACCAAGTCGGCAAAAAAAAAATGTTTAGATTCCATTAGATATCGTTTCACACATTTTATGCTAAATATTGGAAGAATTGTCTTCATCAGGCATGCATTGCATGTGTACAGTCAGTTTATCTCATTGTTTTTATTTATTTGCTTCCTGGTATGTACTACTCTTATACTGATCTCATTCACTTGCACAATGGATGGTAAAAACATGCACCGTATTTTCCACACTATAGGTCGCACAGCATTATAAGGTCCACCTTCAATGACTGGCCTATTTTAAAACGTTTTTCATATATAGGGCGCACTGCATTATAAGGTGCATTGAATAGAGGCTACAGTAGAGGCTGGGGTTAGGTTATGCATCCATTAGATGGCCAGCGCCAAAAGCTCAATATTGTTCTATATACAGAGAAAAAAATAAGTATTTGGACACCCTGCTATATTGCAAGTTCTCCCACTTGGAAATCATGGAGATGTCTGAAAATGTCATCGTAGGTGCATGTCCAACGTGAGAAAGATAATCTTAAAAAGAAAAATCCAGAAATCACGATGTATGATTTTTTAACGATTTATTTGTGTGATCCAGCTGCAAATAAGTATTTGAACACCTAAGAAAACCAATGTTAATAGTTGGTACAGTACTTTTTTATTTGCAATTACAGAGGTCAAACGTTTCCTGTAGTTGTTCACCACGTTTGCACACACTGGAGGAAGGATTTTGTCCCACTCCTCCACTCAGATCTTCTCTAGATCAGACAGGTTTCTGGGCTGTCGCTGAGAAACGCAGAGTTTCAGGTGCCGCCAAAGATTTTCTGTTGGGTTTAGGTCAGGAGACTGGCTGTGCTTCAGGTCATTGTCATGTTGAAAGACCCAGTCATGACCCATCTTCCATGCTCTGACTGAGGAAAAGAGTTTGTTCCTCAAAATCTCATAATACATGGCCGCTGTCATCCTCCCTTTAATACACTACAGTCGCCTTGTCCCATGTGCAGAAAAACACCCCAAAGCATGATGCTACCACCCCCATGCTTCATAGGATGGATGGTGTTCTTGGGATGGAACTCATCATTTGTCTTCCTCCAAACACGGTTGATTAAATTATGACCAAAAAATTCCATTTTGGTCTCATCTGACCATAAAAATTTCTCCCATGACTCCTCTGTAACATTCAAATGGTCACTGGCAAACTTAAGACGGCCCTTGACATGTGCTGGTTTAAGCAGGGGGACCTTCCGTGCCATGCATGATTTCAAACCATGACGTCTTAGTGTATTACCAACAGTCACCTTGGAAACGGTGGTCCCAGCTCTTCTCAGGTCATTGACCAAGTCCTGTTGTGTAGTCCTGGGCTGATTCCTCACCTTTCTAAGGATCATTGAGACCCCACGAGGTGATATCTTGCATGGGGCTCCACTCCGATTGAGATTGACTATCATGTTTGGCTTCTTCCATTTTCTAATGATTGCTCCAACAGTGGACATTTTTTCACCAAGCTGCTTGGCATTTTCGCTGTAGCCCTTTCCACCCATGTGGAGTTGTACAATTTTGTCTCTGGTGTCTTTGGACAGCTCTTTGGTCTTGGCCATGATACAAGTTTGAGTCTTACTGATTGTATGGGGTGGACAGATGTTGTTATGCAGCTAACGACCTCACACAAGTGCATCTGATTCAGGATAATACATGCAGTGGAGGTGGACTTTTAAAGGCGGACGGACAGGTCTTTGAGTGTCAGCATTCTAGCTGATAGGCAGGTGTTCAAATACTTATTTGCAGCTGTATCTCACAAATAAATAGTTAAAAAATCATACATTGTGATTTCTGGATTTTTCTTCTGAGACTCTCGGATTAGAGTTGGTGGCATTGAAGAAACAACAGGAAGCAGAACTCGAGGTAGCTGAAATGAAGATGTGGAGGTTCTTGCTTGGAGTGAACAGGTTGGATTCTAAGTGGAAGAACTTGCAATATAGCAGGGTGTTCAAATACTTCTTTTCTTCACTGTATAAGGCACACCTGATTATTAGGCGCACTGTCAGCCTTTGAGAAAATTAAAGGTTCTTCGGTGCACCTTATAGTGCGGAAAATATGACATTCCAGCTAGAAATATCAAAGTTAGAAAACAGCTGTGAGAGGGTGCCTCAGTAGTATAAAGGATGCAGCAAGAATTTTTATCACCATGTCAAGTCCTTAGAGACTGAATTAGACACCAGTTTACAATGATTTGCTGTTGGCTGCTGGATATTTAATCCATCCTTCCATGTTTGACCAACAGTCATCTTTTTGTGGGTGAAATGACATTAACAAAAGATGGAGCTGGAGATGATCATGAAACAGTCCTGTGATAGATGGAACACTAACCACAGACATGCTAATCCAAACATGTTTTGAAAATCAACCAAGACAACTTGTTGTGATTGACGGAACAATACATTTTCCTGTGTACCAGAAAATCCTGAATGAGAACGTCCGGCCATCAATTCATGCCTTCAATCTCAAGTGCTCTTAGATCATGCAGCAGGACTACGATCCGAAACACACCAGCAAGTCCACCTCTAAACTAAAGTCTGGATTTTAATCCAGTTTAGATGCTGTGATGTGACCTTAAATGGGGAGCTCTTGTTAGAGAAAACCTTCCAATATAACGGAGTTGAAACAATTCTGCAAATCGGAGTGGGACAAAATTCCTCCAGAGCGATGTGAAAGACTCGTCACCAGTTATCCCAAATGTTTGATTTCAGTTATTGCTCCCAATGGAAGCACAACATATTATTACGTTCAGGGAGCAATTACTTTTGCACAGATTGGTTGAAAGGTTTGAAATTTTCATTTTTTGGTGCCTTAATAAATTGAATTGCCATTTGAAAACTGCATTTTGGATTTCCTTTTTTTGTCTTTGAGTGATATTAAATGAGTAAGGGGTCAAATATGTTTTCATGGTGCTGGATGTTACCTTAACGATATTTAAGGCTTTGTTTTGTGACTACTGTGAATCCAGTGTAACCCATTGGCATAATTTTGCAAGACTCGGGTTGAATCTCAAAAAAAGATTTTGAAAAAAAAAATCACAATGATGATAATAATACAAATAAAGAGATCAATTAATGAGTTCTTCTAAGATTCAGAGTGTTTGGTAGTCACTCAATGAAATCGCCCTATGTATGAATGGAAAACCTCTGACATGTCAAACACATGTTCATGGAGCATGCAAAATCTGTCTCCCCCAACCCCTCAATGAAATTCAAACAAATCATGTTGTAAGTCAATTGTTAGACTTGGTGTGAGTAGGCGTAAAATTGGACCACTATTTCAGCCACTAAATTGTCAGCTGGGTAAATGTCAAAGGAGACTTGCTCATTGAGCCAGAATGCCTATCTTGGCACTTCTTCTTCTTTTCCTTTTGGCTTGTCCCGTTAGGGGGTCGCCACAGCTTTTTCCATCTAAGCCTACCTCATGCATCTTCCTCTCTAACACCCACTGTCCTCATGTTTTCCCTCACAACATCCATCAACCTTTTCTTTGGTCTTCCTCTCACTCTTTTGCCTGGCAGCGCCATCCTCATCACCCTTCTACCAATATACTCACTCTCGCCTCTGAACATATCCAAACCATCTAAGTCTGCTCTCTAACCTTGTATCCAAATCATCCAAATTTGACTGTCCCTCCAATGAACTCATTTCTAATCCGAGCGAACACGTTCACTCTCAGCGAGAACCTCAGCATCTTCATTTCTGCTACCTCCAGTTCTGCTTCCTGTTGTTTCTTCAGTGCCACTGTCTCTAATCTGCACATCATGGCCGGCCTCATCACTGTTTCATCCTAGCAAATAACTTTTCTGTCACAGAGAACACCAGACACCTTCCGGCAAAATGTTCCACCCCGCTCGGACGGATTTGTTCACTTCCTTACCACACTCTCCGTTGTTCTGTATTGTTGACCCCAAGTATTTGAAGTCATCCACCCTCGCTATCTTTTCTCCTTGGAGCTTCACTCTTCCCCCTCTGCCGTTCTCATTCATGCACATATATTCTGTTTTACTTTGGCTAATCTTGATTGCTCTCCTTTCCAGTGCGTGCCTCCATCTTTCTAATTGTTCCTCCGCCTACCTCCCTGCTTTTATTGCAGATCACAATATCGTGTCCAAACATCATGGTCCAAGGGTAATCCAGTCTAACCTCATCTCTCAACCTATCCATTACTACTGCAAACAGGAAGGGGCTCAGAGCGGATCCCTGATGCAATCCCACCTCCACCTTAAATTCTTCTGACACACCTATGGCACATCTACCGCTGTTTTGCTGCCCTCAAACATGTCCTGTACTATTCTATTATATTTCTCCGCCGCACCAGACTTGTGCATGCAGTACCACAGTTCCTTTCTTAGTACTCTGTCATAGGCTTTCTCTAGGTCTACAAAGACACAATGTAGCTCTACTGACCTCTCTACTTTTCCGTGAGCAACCTCAAGGCAAATAATGCATCTGTGGTACTCTTTCTCGGCATGAAACCATACTGTTGCTCGCAGATACTTACTTCTGTCCTAAGTCTAGCCTCCACTACCTTCCCATAACTTCATTGTGTAGCTCATCACCTTTATCCCTCAATAGTTTCCATAGCTCTGAACATCGCCTTTTTTCTTAAAAATGGGAACTAGCACACTTTTCCTCCATTCTTCTGGCATCTTCTCTCCCGCTAGTATTCTATTGAATAAGTTGGTCAAAAACTCCACAAACACCTCTCCAAATTGCTTCCATACCTCCACTGATATGTCATGAGGACCAACTGTCTTTCCATTTTTCATTCTGTCCAGTGCCCTTTTCAGCTCCCCCTTACTAAGCAATGCCACTTCTTGGTCATTCACGCTTGCCTCTTCTACTCTTCCTTCTCTCTCATTTCCTTCATTCATTAACTTCTCAAAATACTCTTTAAATCTTTTTGGCACACTACTCGCATCAGTCAACATGTTTCCATTGCTATCCTTAATCACCTTTACTTGCTGCACATCCTTCCATCTCTAACCCCCTGTCTGGCCGACCTGTAGAGATACTTTTCTCTTTCTTTCGTATCCAGCCTGGTGTACATGTGGTTATATGCCTCTTGTTTAGCCTTCGCCACCTCTACCTTTGGCCTACGTCGCATCTCAATGTATTTTTACACCTCTTCTCAGTCCTCTCCCTGTCCCTCTTCTTCTTCGCCAATCTCTTTCATTGGATGACGTCCTGTATTTTGGGGTTCCACCACCAAGTCTCCTTCTCCCCTTCCCTACCAGAAGGCACCCCAAGTACTCTCCTGCCTGCCTCTCCGATATCTTGGAAGGAGTATTCCAGTCTTCCAGGAGCTCTTCCTGTCCATCTAGAGCCTGTCTCACCTTTTTCTGAAAGGCCACACAACGTTCTTCCTTTCTCACCTTCCACCACCTGATTCTCTTCTCTACCTTTGTCTTCCTGAACTTTCTACCTGCTCCTAGAGTCATCCTACACACCACCATCATATGCTGTCGAGCTATACTCTCCCCCACCACTACTTTACAATCAGTAAACTCCTTCAGATTACATCGTCCACACAAAATATAATCCATCTGCGTGCATCTACCTCCGCTCTTGTAGGTCACTCTATTTTCCTGCCTCTTCTGGAAATAAGTTTTCACCACTGCCAATTGTATCCTTTTTGCGAAGTCCACCATCATCTCAACATCAAAGTTCCTTTGCTGAATACCGTATTTACACATCACTTCTTTATTGTTTCCTTCACCAACACAAACCTGCACCAATCTCAACTTTCTCTCGCTCTCTCTCTCTTCTTGCTCTCTCTCTCTCTGTCTCTCTCAAGCTCTCTCTCTCTCTCTGAAATGCTAAGGACTACTTTGTCTAGTTCCTTCCAGAATTTCTTTTTAAACTCAAGGTTACATTCAACCTGTGGGGCAAAGCCACTAATCACATTATACACAATACCCTCAATTTCAAATTTCAACCTTATCACACTCTTTTTACCGGCAAAACATTTTTAGCCAGCTCTTCCTTTAAAATAACCCCTACTCCATTTCTCTTCCCATCTACTCCATGGTAAAATCATTCAGACCATGGTTCTAAGCTTCTAGCTTTACTCCCTTTCCACTTACTTTATTGGATGCACAAGACATCAACGTTTCTCCTAATCATCATGTCAACTAGCTCCTGACCTTTTCCTGTCAAAGTCCCAATTTTTAAAGTCCCTACACACAGTTGTAGGGTCTGTGCATGCCTCTTTTTCTTCTGCCGACTAAGGCGCTTTCCTCCTCTTTTTTGTCTTTGACCTACATTATCTGAATCTCTACCTATGCCTTGCCGATTAACAGTGCTGGGGGCGGGCGTAGTTAGTCCAGGCCACAACCTATCCGTTACGGAATTTGTTTGATGAACGCTCATATGTTTGGCACAGTTTTACGCTGGATGCCCTTCCTGCCGGAACCCTCTGCATTTTTCCAGGCTTTGTATAAACATAACGTAACCTACTGTATATTTCAGCTGTAGCTCAGACCTTTCTGTCTTGAGCATGCCATGTCTCTCATTCCCACTGAACATTGTAGCAGAACTTTGCACCCATTCATTTTAAAAAGTACCCCTCATCCACACAAGGTTACGTGTGTACTGGCGAAGCAAAGGCTACACCCCTGAACTGGTCGCCAACCAATCGCAGAGCACATATAAACAAACAACCATTAGAACTCACATCCTAATCTATGGGGAATTTAGTCTTCAAATAACCTACTCTTTTTGGGATGTGGGAGGAAACTGGAGTACCCTGAAAAAACCCACACAGGCACAGGGGAAACACGCAAACTCCACACAGGGGCGGCCGGATTTGGACCCAGTTCCCAGAAATGTGAGGCAAATGTGCTAACCCATGGTTCACCATGGCACCCGTAGCAGAACGAATACCTTCAAATATTAGTTCAATCCCTGACAGAAGCTTTCTGCCAACACCAAACAATGCAGAGCCACCTCACAATTCCAGTTTATGATCTCATTTTGATTGGTAATGTATTCCATTCTGCTTACTCATTGTTCCCAGGCTGAAATGCATTCAGAAGTATGACTGTGATTATTTTCATTCATCAAGGTTATTTCATTTTCAGGGCAATGAATGGCTCGCAACTCTTAGGCTTAGAAGACGTTTTGGCTCTCATCCCAGCGAGCTTCATGATTCATGCATCAAGGCTAGCCCTAGCTCCAAATTATTCGTTTAGGAAAGGTTATAACGCTGCTAATTTACTTTTCAAGATCATATGTTGACATCTGCCCTCTTTCCAGGCCTCATGACTTGCTAACAAAAGACAAAGACCATAAACGCATGTACAGTATGTACTCTATATTTATTTTTAGTTGTATATTTTAATATTTTGGGCGGCATGGTGGGTTATGTGGAAAGCATTGGCCTCACACTTCTGAGGTCCCGGGTTTAATCCCGGACCCACTTGTGTGGAGTTTGCATGTTTTTCGCGTGTCTGCGTGGGTTTTCTCCGGGCACTCATGCAACCTTAATTGGACACTCTAAATTGCCCCTAGGTGTAATTTTGAGTGTGGCTGTTTGTCTGGATGTGCCTTGCGATTGGCTGGCAACCAGTTCAGGGTGTACCCCGCCTCCTGCCCATTTACAGCTGGGATGGACACCAGCAGTCCCCGCTACCCTTGTGAGGATAAGTGGCTAAGAAAATGGATGGATGGATTTGAATATTTTGAGTAATCAAGTTTCTCTTTATATCTATGTCAGAGAAACATTTGCACAATTAAGTAACACATGAAAAATATCAGTTCACAAGAATACTTTCATCAGCAATTGTTGTGTTAACTGCTCTTGTCAAACAACCAAAAAGGAGAGTTAACCTTATCAGATGTTAACAGAATGATGTTTAACAAGTCAGGCTATTTTGAAATTGTTATTCAGGTCAAGTAGAGTACTCTACAGAAGATGAGCAGATTTTAATAGTGAAGAATCCCCGAGGCAACGACTCCATTTATATTCCAAACTCGTTACATTCATTTACTGACCTTGAAGAGTCTTGTTTTTACAAATTAAAAATAAATGGCGGAGAGGAAGGGTATAATTTTCTGTATTAACTTACTGTGATGAAGTAAACAGATTAAGCATGGAAGTCTTTGTGTCCACAACATTTCTTCACCGATTAAAGATTGACTTGTGAAATGAGGAAGGATAATAGCAGCTCTCAGTTGCAACTGAGCAGAAAACGTGCAATTTTGTGACCAGAATATTTATTGTCTTTATTGTTGCCAGTATCTATAAAATGTGTTCTAATGAGATGGGTGGTGGTACTGGTGACCTGCATGCACACACACGCACACTTTTGAAATGTAAGCATGAAAAATTGGTAAAAACCAATGGACTCATCCATGTGGTGTCAATCATCATTCAGTTTAACCAGGTTCGATCCCCGGACCCACCTGTGTGGAGTTTGCATGTTTTCCCCGTGCCTGAATGGGTTTTCACCGGGCACTCCGTGTTCCTCCCACATCCCAAAACCATGCTACATGAATTTGTCACTCTAAATTGCCCCTATTTGTGATTGTGAGTGTGACTGTTTGTCTCTATGTGCCCTGCGATTGGTTGGAAACCAGTCCAGGATTTGACCCACCTCCTGCACGTTGACAGCTGGGATAGGCTCCAGCACTCCCTGCGACCCTCGTGAGGATAAGCGGCAAAGAAAATGGATTATGGATGGATGTTGAAATACTCTTACAGGTTAGCGGCCTCTCGAAAACTAAATCTCTGTGTATTGACTCTTTCCCTGCTATCCTACACGAGTGTATGGTGTATCTGTGTATGTAAATCCATCCATCCATTTTCTGAGCCATTTATCATCATGAGGGTCACGGGAGTTCTGGAGCCAATCCCAGCTGTCATTGGGCGTGTACATATACCTATATAAACCTGGATAAATGCAGAGGGTTGCCTCAGGAAGGGCATCCATCTTAAAACTTTGCCAAAAAAAATATGAACATTCATCTAAAGAATCCAATACCGGATCGGTTGTGCCCCTGGTTAACAATGTCTGCACCGGCACCGTTAACCAACAGGGTGTTGGTGGAAATTCAGCCACTGTGGGTCAAAGATAAAGGAAAGGAGGAAAGTGGATTTTTCAGCAGAAGAAGAGGAATGCAGGGAGCCTACAACAGACTGGCGTAAAACTGTGCCAAACATATTTGAGTGTTTATCAAATGAATTCCCTAACGGATAGGTCGTGGCACGGCCTTAATCCACCACCCCCCCACCCTCCCAGCACTGTTGATCTGCAAGTTGTATGTAGAAATTCAGATAATGTAGTTCAAAGGCAAAAAGAGGAGGAAAGCGGGTTGGTTGGCAGAAGAAGAAGAGAAATGCACAGAACCTACAGCTGTGTTTAGGGACTTTGAATGTTGGGACTATGACAGGAAAAGCTCAGGAGTTGGTTGACATGATGATTAGGAGAAAGGTTGATATATTGTGCTTGCAAGAGAGCAAGTGGAAAGGGAGTAAGGCTAGAAGTTTAGGAGCAGGGTTTAAATTATTTTAGCATGGAGTAGATGGGAAGAGAAATGGAGTGGAGGTTATTCTAAAGGAAGAGCTGGCTAAGAATATATTGGAGGTGAAAAGAGTATCAGATCGAGTGATGAGGATGAAATTTGAAATTGAGGATATTGTGTATAATGTGATTAGCGGCTATGCCCCACAGGTTGGATGTGACCTCGAGAAATTCTGGAAGGAACTAGACGAAGTAGTACTGAGCATCCCAGTCAGAGAGAGAGTTGTGATTAGTGAAGATTTCAATGTACATCTTGGTGAAGGAAACGGGGGATATGAAAAAGTGGTGGGTAAGTATGGCATCCAGCAAAGAAACTTTCAGTGTCAGATGGTGGTGGACTTTGCAAAAAGGATGGAATTGGCAGTGGTGAACACTTATTTCAAGAAGAGACAGGAACATAGAGTGACCTACAAGAGCGGAGGTAGATGCAAGCAGGATGATTATATTTTGTGCAGACGAAGTAATTTGAAGGTTACAAAGTGTAAGGTAGTATTGGGTGATAATGTACCTAAGCAGCATAGGATGGTGGTCTGTGAAATGACTCTGTAAGTGGGTAGGAAGATTAAGAAGGCAAAGATAGAGCAGAGAATCAGGTGGTGAAAGTTGAGAAAGAAAGAATGTTGTGTGGCTTTTCGGAAAGAAGTGAGACAGACTCTAGATCAGGGGTGTCCAAACTTTTTGCAAAGAGGTCCAGATTTGGTAAGGTGAAAATGTGTGGGGGCCGACTATTTAGCCTGACATTCTTTGAACCATTAACATTAAATACAAATTAACTTTTTGGGATTTTTTTAATTTAATTACAAATGGCATACTTTTACTTTTACATTTTTTTTTACATTTAGGTTTTTACCGAAATCACAAACCACAAAAAATTAAGAAAACTATAAAGGATATCTAAGTTCATGTGAAACATTACATATTATTCACTATTATATGCTCACTGTAGGAAAAGTGCTGAAAACAAAACAATGATCACTGCATATTCAAACTGTGATTTTGACCATCACAAAAAAATTAATTAACTGAGATTTAAGAATTTATTCAACTCAGAGGACTTAACAAAGGTCTTGCCTGCACAAATGTGAAGGGTGATACTGGGATCTTGACTGCAGTATGTAGTCCATGTCTGGCTCAAGAGCAGTGGTTTTGATGCGCAAGACGTCACGCAGGTGAGAGTCACTCAGTCTCGTCCTCATGCGGCTCTTGTTAATGTTCATAACGGAGAATGTCTTCTCGCACATGTATGTGGAGCCAAACAAGCTCAGCATTTTCTTAGCAAATGTCCGAATTGCTTGGAACCTGCCTTCATCCAGCTGGCGGTAGAAGTTGACAAGAGGGAGCTGTTGGTGCCGACTGTGATGCTCGGCGTCACACTGCAGCTCAATGAGCTCCAGTTGCAGGTGGTCTGGAGCGTCATCAGGGTCCACGGAGAAAGGAGAGGAAAAAAGCGTGATCTCCTTTTCAATAGCTGCAAAGTCCCGAAAGCGCTGCTGAAACTCCTCAACCAGAGATGAGATGTCTGCTGCATACTTTGTCATTTGCGCACTGATATTGATCTGTGGGAAACTGGTCACAATTTCCTGCAGCGACGGGAAATGTGCGGTATTGGGCTGCGCCTGTGACAGGTGTCTTTGGAAAAGTAGCAGCTTGGTCCGAAAGGCTTTGATGTGTGAATACAGTTGGCTTACCACTGCATTTTGCCCTTGAAGGCTTGTGTTCAGCGCATTCAGATGTCGCGTTATGTCAACTAAAAATCCCAAATCAGCCAGCCAAACAGGATCATTTAATTGTGGCATGGGTTGTCCCTTTTTAGTCAAGAATTGTCCAATTTCCTCCCTGAGAGAGAAGAAGCGCTGCAGCGCAGACCCCCGACTGAGCCACCTTACGTCGGTGTGATACAAAACATCTCCGTATTCAGCCTGGATGTCGAGAAGAAACTGTTGAAACTGGCGGTGGCACAGCGCTTTGGAGCGAATATAATTAATAGTCTTTATCACCGGTTTCATAACATTATCATATTTCATATATTTGGCACAGAGAACTTCTTGATGAATAATACAGTGGAGTTTAATAGCGCTGCCTCCTTCTTCGCTGACTTTGTTACAGACAAGGCTTGATAATCCACTCCGCTCGCCAGCCATGGCAGGTGCGCCGTCCGTAATAATCCCGGTGATTTTATTCCACTGTAGTTTCATGTCATCTACGGTGGAACAAACAGAAACAAATAAATCCGTTCCTCTTGTTTGGCCCTTCAGACTCTGGAGGTCCAGAAGCTCTTCACTCACGTTCATGTCATTGTCCACTCCTCTTAAAAAGATCAGTAACTGAGCGGTGTCGGACGCATCTGTGCTTTCATCGCACGCTAACGAGAAAAAGTCAAACTCAGTTCCTTTTGCCTCTAACTGTCTCTTAATATCTAATGAAACGTCTTCAATTCTCCGTACCACAGTATTACGAGCCAGGCAAATATTGGCAAACTCTTGCTTCTTCGCGGGACAAATTTTCTCAACCATTTTCATTACACAGTCTTTAATAAATTCACCCTCAGTGAAAGGTTTGCAGTGCTTTGCAATCAGCGTTGCCACTTCGTAGCTTGCCTTTGTGGCATTTTCATTTGACTCACGGACTCTTGTGAAAAAGCTTTGCTGTGCCGTTAAAACAGCTTCCAGTTGCTTCACTTTTTCACCGCGTTTGTTCCCAGTTAGCTTGTCGTAGCTAGCATGTTTCGTCTGGTAGTGCCTCTTGATGTTGAATTCCTTGAAAACAGCCACAGTCTCTTGGCAAATTAGGCAGACACAGTTGTTTCGTATTTCAGTGAAAAAATACTCAAATTTCCACTTGTCCTGGAAGCGGCGGCCCTCGCGGTCAACTTTCCTTTTTTTGTTTACAGACGCCATGTTAGAAATGGGCTGGGCTGAAACGATCACGCAAGGTCAAGGGTCACGGCGGCCAGAGTGCGGCCACAGGGCTACTGCCATCTTCTGGTGAAATGAAAAATATGAAAAATAGCTTTTTGTACACATGTATTTTATACTGTGGTCAACAGTGCTGGCGGGCCGCATATTATTGATTTCATGATAGAGGCCGCGGGCCGGTAAAAATTTGTCCACGGGCCGCAATTGGCCCGGGGGCCGGACTTTGGACATGTCTGCTCTAGATGGACAGGAAGATCTCCCAGAATACTGGAATTCTACTGCCAAGGTTTAGAGAGGCAGGCAGGAGAGTACTTGGGGAGTCCTTCTGGTAGGAAAGGGGAGAAGGAAACTTGGTGGTGTAACCCAAAATACAGGAAGTCATTCAAGGAAAGAGATTAGCGAAAAAGAAGTGGGACATGGCGAGGACTGAGGAGAGGCAAAAGGAGTACATTGAGGTGAGACCTAGGATGCTCGTGGAAAAGTACAGAGAAGGTCAGAAGGAGGTACATTGTGTCTTTATAGACCTAGAGAAAGCCGATGACAGAGTACCAAGAGAGGAACTGTGGTACTGCATGCGCAATTCTTGTGTGGCGGAGAAATATGTTAGAATAGTACAGGATATTTTTACAGGAAACAATTGGATGGAGGTGGGACTGCATCAGGGATCTGCCCTGAGCCCCTTCCTGTTTGCGGTAGTAATGGATAGGCTGACAGATGAGGTTAGACAGGAATCCCTTTGGACCATGATGTTCACAGATGATATCGTGTTCTGCTGTGAAAGCAGTGAACAGCTGGAGGAAAAATTAGAAAGATAGAGCCATGCACTGGAAAGGAGAGGAATGAAGATTAGCTGAAGCAAAACTGAGTATATGTGCATGAATGAGAGAGGGGGAAGTGTGAAGCTCCAGGGAGAAAAGATAGCAAAGGTGGACGACTTCAAATACTTATGGTTAAAAATAGAGAGCAATGGAGAGTTTGGTAAGGAAGTGAAGAAATGGGTCTAAGTGAGGTGGAACAGTTGGCGGAAGGTGTCTGGTGTTCTATGTGACAGAAGAGTCTCAGCGAATATGAAAGGCAAAGTCTATAAAACAGTGGTGAGGCCGGCCATGATGTACGCATTAGAGACGGTGGCACTGAAGAAACAACGGGAAGCAGAACCTGAGGTAGCAGAAATGAAGATGTCGAGGTTCTTGCTGGGAGTCAACAAGTTGGATAGGATTAGAAATGAGCTCATTAGAGGGACAGCCAAAGTTGGATGTTTTGGAGACAAGGTTAGAGGGAGCAGACTTAAATGGTTTGGACATGTTCAGAGGCGAGAGTGTAAGTGTATTGGTAGAAGGGTGCTGAGGATGGAGGTGCCAGGCAAACAAGTGAGAGGAAGACCAAAGAAAAGGTTGATGGATGTTGTGAAGGAAAACATGAGGACAGTGGGTGTTAGAGAGGAAGATGCACGAGATGGTTAGATAGAAAAAGATGACACGCTGTGGTGACCCCTTTCGGGACAAGCTGAAAGGAAAAGAAGAAGAAGATGTATAATATGATTTGCGGCTATGCCCCACAGGTAGGATGTGACCTAGAACTGCAAGAGAAATTTTGGAAGGAACTAGATAAAGTAGTTCTGAGCATCTCAGACACACAGAGAGATGTGATTGGCGCAGTATGCAATGGACATGTTGTTGAAGGAAACAACAGCAATGAAGAAGTAATGGAAAGTACAACATCCAGGAAATGAATTTTGAGAAACAGATGGTGACAGACTTTGCAAAAAGAATGGCAATGGCTGTAGTGAACACTTTTTTTCCAGAAGAGTGGCTGGGCTTGCACCCATGGGGCTTGGCCAGGCACAGCCCGAAAGGGTAACATTGTGAGAGTGACCATCGCGGTCGGCAGTGAGCTGGGCGATGGCCAAAGGTGGGGACCTTGGCGATCCAATCCCTGACTACAGGCAGGGAAGGAGCCCGAGTTGGTGCATGAGGTCGATAAGTTCCAACTGGATGTAGTCGGACTCGCCTCCACACACCTCTTGGGATCTGGGACCACTCCTCTTGAGAGGGGTTGGTTCCACTCTGGAGTCGTCCAGGTCGAGAGACGCAGAGCAGGTGTGGGTATACTTATTTCCTCGCGGCTCGGTGCCTGTACGTTGGGGTTTACCCCAGTGGATAAGAGGGTAGCCTCCCTCCACCTGCAGTAAGGGGGATGGGTCATGATTGTTGTTTGTGCTTATACACCAAAGAGCAGTGCAGAGTACCCACCCTTTTTGGAGTCCTTAGAGGGAGTGCTGGAGAGCACCCCCTTTGGCGACTCCATCCTTCTGCTGGGGACTTCAATGGCCACGTGGGCAATGACAGTGTGAACTTGAAGGTCTTGATTGGGAAGAACAGCCCCCCCGATCAGAACTCGAGTGGTGTTCTGCTACTGGAATTCTGTGCTCATTACGGATTATCCATAACAAACACAATGTTCAGGCATAAGGGTGTTCAATGTCCACCTGGCACCAGGACACCCTAGGTCGCAGTTCGACCATCGAGTTGGTGTCGTGTAATTGGACTTGCGAACGCATGTCTTGGACACTTGGGTGAAGAGAGGGGCGGACCTATCAACTGATCACCACTTAGTGGTGAGCTGGCTCCGATGGCGGGGGAAGATCCCAGTCGGATGTGGCAAGCCCAAACGTATTGTGAGAGTCTGCTGGGAACGACTGGCAGATTCCCGTGTCAGAAGGAATTTCAACTCCCACCTCCAAAAGAAATACATTGCTGAGGTGACCGACTGGAGCTGTGGCCGTAAGGTGGTCAGTTTTGCGAGTGTTATCGAAAACAAGTCCTGGGAAGACTTTCTGATGGTTCTCAAGTTATTTCTCATGTACTGGAGTCCAGAGATGACCGAAAAAAGCATAAACAATATTAGAGTGCACATACTGAAGACAGCTGCACAAATATGTGCCATCTTGGAAACACTTTTGATTCGTATAAAATTTAGGAAAAGTGATGAGAAACGTTTTTATTGGTGTCATAATATGCAGCTTTCTACACTTTGTGAAATTTTAGTGATTTCTAGAGTGTTTTTTTCCTCTCTCGAACCTATAGTGTACAGTATATAGCATGGATGAAAAATGTTTTTTTGGGAAAATAAATTCGGCAGATCTGAACCCTTGCGTTCTACTTCTACGTTAGTGTAATTTTAAATTGTGGCATTATAAATGAACTTTATCTCATAATAGAGCACCATGTGTTTTTTTGTTTTTTTTTTTCAAATTGATAACATTTAGAAAAATGGGAATTACTGTCACGACCAGAACACGGGGCTGGACCCAAATGCACGATTTGGGAGCTGTAGAGGCAGTTCGGGAAACTTATTTATTCAGTCCAGTGTCAGACATCAGGCAGGCAGTCAATGAGAGCAGCAGTAACAAGGAAGTCAGGCGTAGGAGGCAGGTCAGTGGGCAGGCAGGGGTTGGTACACGGGACCTCAGGAACAAGATTACAAGAGTGCGGGAATGAGGTCTGCGCCTCTGCTGATTGCGGCAGGTGCATGCCATATCTGGTTCACCCAGGACAGGGACCGGCAGGGTAATGACAATAACCCCATCCCCCTTAACGGCCAGCCCCAGATGGCCCTGGTGCCTTGGGGTGAGAGGTGTGAAAGTCTCTGATGAGGGAGTGATCGACCATGAACCGGGATGGGATCCATGATCGTTCTTCGGGACCATGGCCCTCCCAATTTACCAGGTACTGGACGCCCCTTCCCTGACGGCAGGACAACAGAAGCTGCCGCACAGTGTAGACCGGGCCCCCATCAACCATGTGGGGCTGGGGGTTCGGCAAGCGGGACCAGCAGAGACGACCGGGCTGGCTTGAGCAGACTGCCATAAAAGGTAGGGTGGACCTGCATCGAACTTGGGAGTTTCAAAGATACTGCAACCGGGTAAATCACCCTAGTGACAGGGAAAGGACTGGGGAACCTGGGGGACAGCTTTTGAGATTCCATCTGTAGCAGGAGGCCTCTCACCGACAGCCAGATGCGCTGTCGAACATTATAGGTCAGTGCCCTCAACCTCCTGGGTCCGCTGTGGCCTTGTAGGTGTGCCCCATGCGCAGGAGCATTCATCTACTCGCTCCCACGTCTGGTTACAGTGCCTTACCACAGCGAATGCTGAGGGCACAGATGAGTCAAGAGAGGGGAAGAGAGAAGGAGGGTAGCCATGCAGTACATGGAAGGGTGACATACCTGTCGATGTTGAGGGAAGGGAGTTGTGGGAGTATTCCACCCAGCCGAGCTGCTGACTCCATGAGGTGAGTCATGGGGGGCTACGCAACGGAGACCGGTTTCCATGTCCTGATTGAACTGTTTGCTCTGGCCATTGGACTCTGGTGCTGACCCGAGGACAGACTCGCAGTGGCACCCATCACCGACCAAACTCCCCCCAAAATCAGAAAATGGATTGGAGTCCTCTGTCCGACACCTCGTCGGTAGGCAAGCCGTGGTACTGCAAGCCGTGGTACTGGAACACTTTTTTCCAACAGGAACTCGGCGGTATGCTTGACGGAGGGGATTTTCGGCAGCGGCATGAAGTGAACCATCTTTGAGAACCCATCCACTACTGAAAGCATGGCAGTGTGAGCTTGTGAAGTTGGAAGACTGGTCATGAAATCAAGGGAGATGTGGGACCATGGATGTCGCGGGACGGGCAGCCGACGAAGCATGCATTGACATATTCTCGGACGTCTTTGTTGATGTTCGGTCACCAAAAGCGCTGTTCAACCACCGACCACATCTTAGCCATGCCCGGGTGACGCACGCGCAATTCTTGTGGGCCCAGTCAACCACCTTCTCCCTCAGAGGGAGCACGACATACAGCCTGTCGGCGGGTCAACCTGCCGGACTATTTGCCAGAGTTTTTAAGGGTTTCTTTCACTTGGATCTCGATCTCCCAAGCGAAGGTCGACACGAACCAGGGGTCCAGAAGAATCAGGGCAGGATCAGGTTCGGGCCTCTCCTCCTCGTATATGCGCGACAGCGCATCGGGCTTCCCGTTCTTGGTCCCCAGCCAGTAGGACATAGTGAAGCGGGACCGAGTAAAAAGAGGGCCTACCTAGCTTGCCAGGTGTTCAGCCTCTTGGTGTATTTGAGATATTCTAGATTTTTATGGTCCGTCAGCACTAGGAACTGGATCTGAGTCCCCGCTAACTAGTGTCTCCACTCCCCCAGGGCAGTCTTGGCGGCAAGCAACTCCCGGTCTCAGATTTCATAGTTACGTTACACTGGCGTCAGCCTCTTGGAGAGGAATGTGCAAGGGTGTAGTCTCCCATCCCTGTAACTCTTCTGAGTGAGGACCATCCATATTCTGAAATCTGATGCGTCCACCTCGATAATAAACTGCCAGGGTCAGGCAGGATGAGGACCAGGGCTGACATGAAGCCGCCCTTGAACTTGCTAAAAGCCACCTGGCTGGCCAGATCCCAGTCGAAGGCACTGCAGGGTGAATGCATGCAAGGGGGCAGCTATGGTGCTAAAATTCCGAATAAACTTGCGATAAAAGTTGGCAAACCATATGAATCTCTGTATCTCTTTGGAATTCGTGGGAGTGGGCTACAGAAGGATGGCCTCAACCTTGCCGATATCCATGCGGATTTCCCCCTCCGCTAGGACAAAACCCAGTAATGAGATGAAGGGTCAGTGGAATTTGCATTTCTCTGCCTTTACGTACAAATTATGCTGCAACAGCTGCTGCAGGATGGCCCGGACGTCCCTGATATGGGAATCTTCGTCCGGGGAAAAAAATCAATATGTCGTCAAGATATACAAAAACATGCCAATTGAGCATCTCACGCAGCATTGACATTGACATTGACGAAGTTCTGGAACACCGCTGGTGCATTTGTCAGTCCAAAAGACATCAGCAGGGACTCATAGTGTTCCGTGGGCGTGTTAAAGGCAGTTTTCCATTTGTCTCCCTCCCTAATGCGCAGCAGGTGATATGCGTTCCTCAGATCCAGCTTAGTAAATATCTTGGCTCCTTTCAGCAGTTCGAAAGCCATGGTGATTGGGGGAAGAGAGTACCTGTTTTTTATGGTGATTTCATTCAGCCCTTGGTAGTCTATGCAGGGATGCAGGGATTTGTCCATTTTCTTTACGAAGACGAAGCCCGCTCCGGCGGGTGATGACGAGGGTCGGATCAGACCTGCTGCTAGCGACTCCTCCACATAGTCCCTCATGGCTTGGTGTTCTGGGCCTATAAGAGAGAAGAGTCTCCCCTGTGGGGGTGAGGTACCGGGCAGTAAATTAATAGCACAG
Source organism: Syngnathoides biaculeatus (assembly GCF_019802595.1). NCBI lineage: Eukaryota > Metazoa > Chordata > Actinopteri > Syngnathiformes > Syngnathidae > Syngnathoides > Syngnathoides biaculeatus. Next base: position 19,523,354 of record NC_084643.1, on the reverse strand, counting down.
TCATACGGTCGGTGAGGCGGAAGGGACTTGGCCTTTGTTTCAGAAATCACCTCCTTCAGATCAGAGTAGCAGTCACGGACCAAGGTTAAATCCGGCTCCTGCGGATAGTCCCACGGCGGTTCTGAAGCAAACTGTGAACCCTCCTTATCAGGGGATGCGAAGCACATGCCTCCGCATTTCGAAACCCACAACTTGATTCATCCGGATGGCCAGTCAATGAGAGGGTTATGTTGCCTGAGCCAAGGGCTCCCCAAGATGATGTCATTGCTCCATAAATCTAAAACATGAAAACTCAAGTGTTCAGTGTGTGTGTCTGGGAACATCATGTCTAAGGTCTGAGTGCGGTGAGTAATCCAGCACAAAAACTTGTCATTGGCTGCATAAGCATGTTGAAAACGTTGCGTTTACAAGGTCTCCAAGCCCAATGAGTCAATCACTTATGGGTTCAGGAGATTGGTGTCAGACCCGGAGTCAATGAACGCTGCATCCGTGTAAAAACATTCTCCTGCGCTTAACGTCACCTGGAGCAGAGACCGCCTCGGGCCACCCGCGGTGTAATTCAGACTCACCGTCGTGGATACCTTGAGTACAGGTTGTACGGGTTTGACTGGGGAGCGAGCCACAAGGTGGCCCAGCCGTCCGTAGTAGTAACAGCGACCATCTCGCCGGCATCGTCATTCCTGGACCTGAGCCGTGGACCCCCTCAACTTGCATGGGCTCTGTCTCAACAGCCTGAACCAGTTAGTGCTCGATCTGTGGTACAGAGCTCTGTCGGGTGTCCCCCCCGAAGCGCATCGACCCTCCCCTGTGTTGCGAGCCTCTGGTCAACCCACAGGGCAAGGGCGATGAGCGAGTCCAGCTCTGTGGGCAGTTCCACTGCGACTAGGTGATTTTGAATCCTGGGCGAGAGCCCCTGAAAGAACGCGTCGAGGAGTGCTCCCTCATTCCACGGCTCTCCGCTGCTCAGATGCGGAACTCGATGGCATAATCTGCAACGCTGTGTTGCCCCTGCCAGAGCGAGATCAAAGAAGTCGCCAAAACATATTGAAACACCTGCATCATTGCACACACAAAGGAGGTCCAGGTGCGGCAGGTATCAGAACCGTGGCTCCATTCAGCTGGCCCAGGCCTCTGCTCTCCCCGTCAGGTTGGATATCACAGAGGCTATCTGGAAGCGGTCAGTGGGGAAGGTGGAGGGCTGCAATTCAAAATGAAGATCACGTTGAGCGTGGAAGGGTTTAATATGACCCGTATCTCTGGAGAACCGCTCGGGTCGGGAGAGTGGTGTACACACGGTCCGCTGAGCGTTCGTGACCGGCAGGGGAGTGGGCGCAGATGGACTTGGGCTCGGGGCAGCGGTGGCTGTTGGCAGACTGGCGTCGGCAGCACTGGACATGGACATGAATCACGAGTCTAGCCGAGCACATAGTGTATTTCCTGTAACTTTTAATTAGTTACCTGGAGAGCGGCCTCCTGCTCGCCGATATGTCTGCCCTGGATCTGCAGGGACTGTCGTATTGCAGCTGAGTTGGCTGTGTCCATGTTATGGCCAGATCATTCTGTCATGACCAGAACACAGGTTTGGACCCAAATGCACGACTTGGGAGACGTAGAGGTAGTTCGGGAAACATATTTATTCAGTCCAGTGTCGGGGATCAGGCGGGTAGTCAATGGGAGCAGCAGTAACAAGGACGTCAGGCGTAGGAGGCAGGTCAGTGGGCTGGTAGGGGTCGGTACACGGCAGATTAGGAACGGGATTACGAGATTGCGGGAACGAGGCATGTGGCAAGGATCTGGCAAAGGCCAGACTTTATGTCTGGTTCTATATAACTGGGACATGATTATTAGAAACGAGGCGCAGGTGTACGCCTCCGCTGATTGCGGCTGGTGCGTGCTCCATCGATGACCGGTACGGCCAGGACAGGGACCGGCAGGGCCATGCCAATGACAAACATTTTATCAGTCTCAAAATCATAAAGGCTGCTACATTTCTGATATATGAATTCTCGATAGACCATTTTTAAAGTAAGACTCACAAGCAGTGAAGTCCATCCATCCATTTTCTTTGCCGCTCATCCAGGACAAAAAGGGATGTGCTTTAGTATCACCTCGTGTGCATGTGTCTGTAGGCATCCTTTAACACTGTAATGAAGATGTAAGTTTTACCTGTCTGTCATTGCTTATTTAAAAATGATGACGCTATGTAACTGGACAGGCTGTAAAGGTATAATATCCATCCATCCATTTTCTTTGCCGCTTATCCTCATGAGGGTCATGGGGAGTGCTGGAGCCTATCCCAGCTGTCAATGGGCAGTAGGCAGGGTACACCCTGAACTGGTTGCCAGGCAATCGCAGGGCACATACAGACAAACAGCTACACTCAGAATCACACCGAGGGCCAATTTAGAGTGTCCAATTAATGTTGCATGTTTTTGGAATGTGGGAGGAAACCGGAGTGCCTGGAGGAAACCCACACAGGCACGGGGAGAAGTATTTAGTTATTTATGCATAACATTGTACTGAGGAAGCCCCATAGCTCAGCGGTTAAGGCATTGGTTTAGTAAATCAGGGGTCATGAGTTTGTATCCCACTGGGGCCTCCACTCCCCAAGAGTGGTTGTGTCAGGAAAGGAATACTGCATAAAAACTGTGCCAAACAAATATGTGCATTCATCTGAGATGACGCGCTGTGGTGACCTGTAATGGGACAAGACGAAAGAAACTTACTTACTATGCATAACATTGTATTGCATTCGTTCTTTCTTTATTATTTGTTTTTCTTTCTTACGTACATTCTTTATTACATTATGTTATGCAGATCTTTGTTGAATGTTCAGGAAGTGCCTGAATAAGGACTGGCTGGTTTTTAGACGGTGCTTCTTACAAGTAACGACTTGGATTATCTGACTGCTGCCACTCATCTTTTGGATATTCATGAGTTTATTACTCCATTGCTGGAAATAACATTCGCCTACAGGGACACTCATTCGGTCTGTGGTGACTATGTTTGTTTCGTTAGTTGTGCGACCCTGACTGGCATATTCTCCTTTGTACCTCAATTTTGTATTTGTTTAATCTTGTAATATTAAATCTTATTTCATCTTAAATCTTGTGTGTAATTAATTGTGCGTCTTAACGCAATAGAACTGTTCTGTTGTATTTTACTGGTTTAACCAAAGGGATTTCATTATTCAAAGATTACATGTAACAATTGTGAATGAGCATTTAATGAAGTTAGCGTGACAGAAAGCAAAGTTGTTACTTCGTCTAACACTGATAATTTACCTCAATTATTAGGTACTGGTGTTGTAAAGTGTTGAAAGCTTGCTGTGTCTATTCATGACTGGGTATCACTAGCCTCTGGGAGTGGTCTCTCTTTCGTAGCACTTCCCAGGAGTATGGAGGCAGATTTGATTGAAGCAAGAAAAGAAGGTAAAAAATAAAGCAAAACAAAGGAGCCAGAAGAAAATAACTGGACATCATGCCTTGTTGGGAAAATTCTGACTGTTTCTCTTTCTGCCTGTATTTGCGTCAATTTCAGAGCGACCATGCTCGGCTGAAAGTGTATGTGGTCCTACCTGCTCAAATCGCCCAGTGGTTGGCAATGGATAAGATGGAAAGCCAAGGCTGTCCTCATCCCAGGCTTTAGCGTTTACAGAGCTTGAACAAAAGAAGGGGGGGGGGGGGGCTCACATGGAGCCAGCAGCACAGGCATAGCAAGGAAAAACACACCCCAAATGTAAGAGAGCCAGAAGTGAGAGAGAGAGAGAGAGAGAGAGAGAGAGAGAGAGGAATAGAGACATATATCTAATGAAATTGGATTTAACTTTTCTGTCAATTGCTACATGTCATTGGGATTGATAAACAAATATATTTTGCAATTCATTGTAATATACCTACAACACCCTGATTGGAAGACACCGCTCTGTCCCATAAAGTGAATTGGGGGAGGCCATATGTCTGTTTGTTTGATTCGGAGTTGTATTCAAATCACTGGAAAGAACAAGAGAAGACAAAAGCAATAGTGCTTTTCCTGGGTCTTGCCCTGCAAGTGCAGCAGACTACTGGGTGCAGAACAAAATAAGTCGATGTGCCTGAGATACTAAAACAGATGCAAAATGTGAAAGCTCGTCTACAATCTGGAAGTTAAATGCATTTGCTAGACATGCACAATTATTGGCGTGTTTTTCATTTTGCGTGTTCTGGAAGGAGCTCAAAGCTCATTTCAAATCTACATTTCCTTGCATCTGATTTATTTCAGCACAGTGACAACTGGTTCTGACTTATCTTAGAGCACTTTTTGGAGGTGTGTTTTTTTGGCACTTTACCACATTTAGAACTCCATGTATAAGATTTTTCTGGGAGTACACTATTCAGATGATTTTGTCCCTTAAATACAATCATAATTTTATAAACGGCATGATACTATTCAGGAGGTACACAAAGGCAGCGTTCTTGTAGCTTTTCGAGCCATGGCCTCAGTTTCCAGAGTATTGTTTTCTGCATTTTTAAACACAGTGAGTAACAGTTTAGCCTATCATTTTTCCATCTTGTCACCATTTACATAATCTGGGTGCAGTATCCCCCTAAATGCGGATTTCATATCATACAGGGTGACCCAAAAAGATACGTACCCATGAAAATTTCAATTGTGGCTTTGATTAAAAAGCTATTTAATTCAAATTACAACCACACATTATTCAGTTTACGGAAGACCATTCACCAGAGTTTCAGCTATTTCTGTCCATTTTTAGTCAATTTATGGCTTTCCCAAGATGTGTTCCAAATGTCCACCATTTCATTGCAAGCAAACCTATACTCGTCTGGCAAAGTTTTGAATCACTTTTATACACTCCTCTTTCGCAACTAACAATCGCTGATTTTGATGGAAAGTTGCGACAATGGAAACACTTTCGAAACTGAATCTGTACACTCTGGTATGATTTTGTCGCAAAATAGGTCTCCAGGGAGAATATCTTCTGCTGATTTGTCCAAGACATTTTCGGGGCAACTATAGCTGCAAATGATCATCCATAGGTACACCTTTCACGTCCGGCAACAGAAAAGACATTCGTTAAAAAATGGATTTTTTTATCGAATAAAATATGGGTACGCATCTTTTTGGGTCACCCTGTACAAACCCACCTTATTCTCCAAACAAAAAGTTCTGAAATATCACAGTGGTTAGAGAATGTACAATATATGTACACTAGATATGAAACTACTGACAGCCTCGCTCTGCACGTTTTAGTTACCTTAAGGATTTCAACTGCTTGATTACACCACGGTGAAGATTCACCCACGAGGGATGGTGAGAGGAGAATATTTTTTTCAAAGTTATTTAACACAATTACAATAACTTACAATAACAAGACATACAGTAACGCTCGGGGATGGAAAAAAAATGTATATGCAGTTGAGACAGATGGGGACAGTCGGACTCAGCCGAGCCCGCATCATATAGAATAACGGACCACTTTGTTGTGATGTTGAATTTCTGTAGTAGGGGGCACAAAAGATCCCAAATTTTAGCTTTAAGTATGTTTCCTAATCTGCATTTGAGATTCTATAGTAAGTCTAGTGCCCCATGAAGGTTAAACATCACATTACATGTTTTAATTTGGTTTACTGCTCCAATGCTCAGTCAACAGGTGATGGCACAGAGGCTCCCTCGTGCTGACTGTGCGTGGCTTATATATGCTCACTGACTCCCCAATGGCCACATTACCCTGACTGCTAAATGTTGAAATATAATGTAGTATTAATTGTCATAAACAATTTAAGCACTAATGAACGGTTTTCTATGTACTTCCATGAGACATCCATCCATCCATTTTCTTCAAACAAGAGTTGTGGGGAGTGCTGGAGCCTTTCCCAGCTGTCAATGGGCATGAGGCAGGATACACCCTCAACTGGTTGCCAGCCAATGGCAGGGCACATCGAGACAAATAACCGCACACACAATCACACTTAGGGGCAATTTAGAGTGTCCAATTAATGTTGCATGTTTTTGGGATATGGGAGGAAACCAGATTGCCAGGAGATAACCCACGCTGGCACGGAGAGAATATGCAAACTCTACACAGGGAGGGCTGAGATTGAACCTGGGTCCTCAGACCTGTGAGGCCAACGCTTTCCAGCTGACCCACCATGCTGCCTTCCATGAGGAATTTTTGCTTTAAACATGCTCCATAGCAGCTTGGAGTTTGTCTGATGGTGTTGCTCTCTACAAATGGAGTCATCTTAATACTGTGATGGGTGTGTTAGATTTAGAAGTGTTTTTTTTAGTTTAGTTTTTTTTATTTTATTTCATCTACGTAATCATAAATCCTGAAATCTGTTTATGTAACTCATCGGACAGATTGTGGATGGTTTGTGAGAAAGTCCTTCATCGAGTTGCAGATGGAAGGGGATAGTCTAAGGAGGGCGCGTTTCTCAACCAAAATACCTGTCAAGATGTTGTCAAAGACGAAGCTACAATCTAGGAAGAGCATCCTCACATAGTTCTGTTGGTGTTCTATGTGAATGAGTGCAGTGTGAAGAACTATTGCTTTAGTGTAATCGATGGACCTGTTTCCTCTGTAGGCAAACTGGTGAAGGTCGAGTGATGGAGGGAGTGAGTCCCTAATGTGATGTGCAACAAACCTCTCAAATCATTTGAAGATCATGGCTTAAGCGCAACAAGCCTGTAATCATTCAGATTGTCAGTGGCTGCCTTTTTGGGGATGATGATGAAGATGAATGATGTTGCCAATTTCAGGAAGGAGGTGATGATTTTTTTAGGGAACAGGTGAAGATTTTTGTGAAAACACCTGTCAGCTGATCAACACAGGCTTTCAGTGCCTTCCCAGGCACTCCATCTGGGCCGGCAGCCTTCCTGGTATTTACAGTCCTGAGCACACGTATCACTTTGTGTTCCTGAAGCGTCAGTGTGCTGCTAATGGGAAGTGGATGTGATGAGATGTGATCTCATCAGTCTCGAAGCGGGCAAAGAAATGATTTAGTTCCTGTGACAGCTAGGCGTCCTTGTTGGCACACATCTGGTCATTTTTCTTGTCATTTGTGATGTGTTGTAATCCCTCCCACATTGTTTTGGAGTTATTTTCTCCTAAGTACTCCTCATTGTTCATTTTGTAAGCCATCTTGGCCTCCTTGATGCCTCTCTCCAAGTCAGCTCTGGCAGTGCTGTACTGTGTCTTGTCCCATGACATGAAGGTAGTGTTATAGTGTATCAGGAGTACTGAGTCTCCTGGGTCATTCAGGGTTTTTGATTGGGAATTACACGGATCCGTTGATAGTTAGTGTCCATGCAGTTTTTGATAAAAAAAGAAGTGTGTCTGTGTGTTCCTGGAGGTTCTGTTGTTCAAATTATTCCTAAACAATGCTTGAAAAACAGTCCTGCAGCTGAGAGAGACCATTCTCAGGCCATGTTGTAATTGACTGTGGCCTTGCATGTCTTTGTAGGGGATGTATGTGGAAGCAAGGGACAAGCAAACATGGTTGGATCCAGCAAGATGGGCATGGGGGGGGGGTGTCATGGCATGCATAATTAATATTGGATTAGACATGAGCCAGGGTTTTATCCCTTCTGGTGGTTTGGCCAAAATAACACTTGTTGCTATCACTGCTCATTATCCACACAGTGTGTTGCCCAACTTGATGTCGACTGCATCGACTGTATGCATTGTTAGACTAACTAGAGTTAGTCAGGAGTCGCTGCTTATTTTTAAGAACTCTCATCAATTATTTGCCTCTGTGTCACAAATGAAAGGCGTAAAAATATTTCTTCATAAACTATACAGTGATCTCTGTGTCTCAGATGTCAGTGTTAAACTATGGAGAAGGCAGTCAATGGTGGATCCCTGAGAAAAACCGTTGTTTGGTAATAATGGCAGGGCTATAATTATTTGCGACTACAGTAGTGTTAAAAATAATAGCAGTCCAATGTGACGAACCAGATTAATCCATGTTTATTACATTTTTTATTGTTATATGTCAAACAAGGGCAGGATGGTGGCTCAGCTGGTAAAGCGTTGACCTCACATTTCTGAGGTCCCGGGTTCAATCCCGGACCCACCTGTGTGGAGTTTGCATGTTCTCTCGGTGCCTACCTGGGTTTTCTCCGGGCACTCCGGTGTCCTACCACATTCCAAAAACATGCAACATTAATTGGACAGTCTATATAGCCCCCGAGGTGTGATTGTGAGTGCGGCTGTTTGTCTCCATGTGCCCTGCTATTGGCTGGCAACCAGTTCAGGGTGTAAGCTCCCTCCTGTCCGTTGACAGCAGGGATAGGCTCCAGCACTCCCCACGACCCGTTGTGAGGATAAGCGGCTAAGAAAATGGGTGGATGGATATGTCAAACAAGTTACCAGTAGTTGCAGTATTCTCAGAAAACCAACAAGATCATGCATTCATGATAAACCAACTCTTAAGGCAGTGAAATTGGGTAATTTGTTTCAACGGGTGTGTTCAGAAAAAAACAGCAGTGTGCCATTCAACCAGTGAGGTCATTAATTTTGAGAAAAACAGGTGTGAATCAGGTGGCCCCTATTTAATGATGCTCCAGCGCATAATGAACATGCATTTCTCCTTTGAAAGCCAGAGGAAAATGGGTCATTCAACACACAGCACTTTGATTAAAAGTTTGATTGGAGAAGGGAAACCTTATTAAGAGGTGCAAAAACGTATAACCTTGTCATGATCCTGCCGCTCCAGCACAAGCTGTGCGGGTGCCTGCGCGGGTGCGCTGATTGAGGCGCACACCTGCGTCTCATGCGGGCTGATTAGTCTGTGTATTTATATCACCCCGATGACGATTGGTTCACGCCAGTTCGTTGAGCTTCATGTCCCGTTCCAGCACTCTCGTATCCCTGATCGACAACCTGTGTGTACCGACCTTTGTCCGTTCTCCAACCAACCTTGTAAGCCTGACTCCTTCGATACTTCTGTTTCCCTTGATTGTTCTCCTGTGTACCAACTCCTGCTTGCCCGCTCACCTGCTCTCTTCGTCCGACGTCCCAACTACCGCTGCTGCACCGGACTGCCTGCTCGATCCCTGACCTCGGCATATAATAAACGTTTCTCCTTGAACTACCTTGCATCGTCCGAGTCCTGCATTTGAGTCCTACTCTCGTTCCGATGGGACGTGACAGAACGAACTGGCCACAACAGGACCCAGCAGGAAAGACCCGGCATCGCTGGGACCGACACAAGGTAGACCGTCTGCCGGAGGACCAAGCCTGTCCGATCCGGGTAGGCTCCTTGACGTCCTCCGCTTCGGTGTCTTACGCTCCGCCAGCGAGGTATGAATACATCCCGAACTCGACCCGTCCGGCTCCTCATATTCTTTTGGACTCTGATTTCTCGGAATATGAGGAGGACCGTGATTTGTATGACCGGGTGCCGGAGTATGACTCCGATTATTCTGATTATGAATCTGCTCGTCCGATCTTTCATCCCAGTCAGTTTGTTTCACCTCCCAGCGTTTCCCGCACCCGAGCGTCTTCGTCCGGTAGGTTTAAGTACACCAATCCGTATGAGGGAACCCGCTTGGCCATCTACCCGGGACCTCCGCGTGGCAGCCAGAGGAGACGCCCCGGCCGGGCGCTCCCCGGTGCCTCCCGCTGCGCGGCAGCTAAGACATCATCCTCCCACTCCTCGCCGGCAACGCCGAAACCGGCAGACCCGCCGCTGGTGGCGAAGCTTCCAGCCCAGAGGGAGGAGGAGCCGCCAAATGACGAAGCGTTCTCCCGCAAAATGCGGGCTCAGATAGAGCGGCAGAGCGCCGAATTGGCGGCTCTCACGGCCCAGGTCCGGCAAGGATTGGCGAACCAGCCGGGCTACGCTGACGTCACAACTGCGACGGACTCGCTGCTGATGCAGGTTCACGTGGCAGTTGGAACTGACCCGCTCTCGAGAAACGCCCACGTGTCAGTTTTGACTGACTCTCTGCCTACTCTCGTTCACGTTGCCGTGGAAACCAACCCGCCCCCTCGCCAAGCGCACGCTGCAGTGGGAACGGACTCGCCACCTCGCCAAGTGCACGCTGCAGTGGGAACGGACTCGCCACCTCGCCAAGTGCACGTCGCAGTGGGAATGGACTCGCCACCTCGCCAAGTGCACGTCGCAGTGGGGACCGACCCGATGCCACCTCACGTTGCTGTCCACGAGGTGGCGACGTCTCCACAGCCGCTTCTCGTCCGTGCTCTGGAGTTCCAGTGGCGACCGGGCTGCGGTCGCTCACCGTTCCTGCTCTGTCGGCGACGGGCACGCCCATACGTTCCCGTCCAGGAGGTGGCGACGGTGACACTGACGCTGCCTTTTCACGTTCTTGTCCAGGAGGAGGTGGCACTGGCGGCGCCTTCTCATGTTGCTGTCCAGGAGGTGGCGATGGCGATGGTGTCGCCGCCTTCTCGCATTGCTGTCCAGGAGTTGGCGATGGCGATGGTGTCGCCGCCTTCTCACGTTCCTGTCCAGGAGGAGCTGGGGAGTTCTGTGGAGCCACCCTGGAGCTGGAGAGACTTCGGGATTGCTGTGATGGTGGCGGTCATGGCTCTGGTCCTGCGCTCCATCATCCTCTTCGCTCCTGAGGGCGCCCAGCCGCTTCAGGACCTGGCCTCGTTGGTGACCAATCCACGGCTGCCTCCTGACCAATCCTCGGTGGCGACCAGTCCCTGGTCGTCTCGCAACCACGGCGTGGGAGTTTCTCGTCCAGAGCAGTGGCCTGCCTCGGCCTGGTTCCTGCTTCGTCGGTTGGTTCCTCACAGAGGTCGTCCGCTCGAATCGCTCCGTGGGGACCCTGGTGCTTGGCGTCCGGGTCGTCCTCCTGACCTGTCCACCCGGATGCCTTGCGTTTGGTGGCCTGGATGCCCACCAGACTGGGGTTCGTGCCCTCCTCCGGACCCCCCTTCCGCCCACCCCTGCCTGTGTTAATTATTGTCTGTGTTTTTTCGTTTAGGCATGTCTGGGAGCCGTGCCTTTGAGGGGGGGTACTGTCATGATCCTGCCGCTCCAGCACGAGCTGTGCGGGTACCTGCGCGGGTGCGCTGATTGAGGCGTACACCTGTGTCTCATGCGGGCTGATTAGTCTGTGTATTTATATCACCCCGATGACGATTGGTCCCCGCCAGTTCGTTGAGCTTCATGTCCCGTTCCAGCACTCTCGTATCCCTGATCGACAACCTGTGTGTCCTGACCTTCGCCCGTTCTCCGACCAACCTTGTAAGCCTGACTCCTTTGATACTTCTGCCTGCCTTGATTGTTCTCCTGTGTACTGACTCCTGCCTGCCCGCTCACCTGCCCTCTTCGCCCGACGTCCCAACTACCACTGCTGCACCGGACTGCCTGCTCGATCCCTGACCTCGGCATATAATAAACATTTCTCCTTGAACTACCTTGCATCGTCCAAGTCCTGCATTTTGGTCCTACCCCCGTTCCGACGTGACAAACCTGTTCAGCGAAAATTATCTCGAATGCCTTAAAATGGAGGGCAAAATCAGAGACACCATCAAATTGGATCACAGAATAACCAGAATCAGAATCAGCTTTAATAACACACAAAGTATTTTTCTCCAGCAGTCAGTGGTGGCCTGGTACGACATTCATAACAAAGAAGAAACAAACAAAGCTCAAGAGAAATTCAGCTAATAGGAACAATTCCTTATAAGAGTCACAGATGTGCAAGATGCAGAGTCTTCTTCATTAAGACCAATTAAGAGTGTGTCACCCCCCCCACCCCCACATACACACATTATGTTAAGCATATACAGAGGGCCCTTACGCGTTCGCAGTTCTTGTTATAGACCAGTGCAATGCCAATTCTGCAAAGGGAGCTGTTTAAAGTGATGGATCGTGCAATAGTCTACGGAATATATGACTACTACTAATACTGATTGGACCACCAGGATATGAGGATGTGTCCCAGTAGGTTCGCTGATCAAGAATTCAATGTCTTAATTTCCAGAGGGGAAAAAAAAACAGTGTGAATGCCTTCTAGTTTTGACATTCATTGATTGGTAGCGCCTACCCGACGGAAGGAGCTGGAAGAGCTGGTGCCCAGGATGTGGAGGGTCTGAAAGGATTTTGCCTGCTCTGGACCTAGTTCAAGTGGCGTGCAAGTCTTCAATTGTAGGTAGAGTGGTGCTGACAATCCGTTCACACATAAATGACTTCATATGTGCCTTACATGTAGTTGGCCCGAGGTGCATGTAGCCTATTGCCCAATGTTTGCTGGAGTCAGCTACCATTACATGTGACCCAATGATGACAAATTACAGTCTGTATTTTGTGCAAAACAGGGAGTGCTAAATACTGAATATCTGTGGCTCTGTTCATTTCACTCGAATAATCCCACATCAGATGTCAGTGACCCACGCACCGGATGAAACAGTGGGTTTACACAGCTACATCTATGCTTGAAAAGGTCTCAGGAACCTCAGCTGAGTGCTTGTCACTTTTATCCGGGCCTTTATCTGCTATAGAATATCAGTATAACTGACTTGACCTTTGATGCCATGGCACTTTGGAGAGGTGTGTTCTCAATGGACCTTTCAGACTGGCGATCTTCAGCTCCATCCCTCAACAGTTGCCATGCCCCACAATCTTCCAAAATGGAGAGTGAACAATACATGTTTGAAGTGGATTCTCTATCACGTATTCCCGGTAACATTGCGGTATGTTTTTTGCCAAATCCGCCAGACTTGTCCAAGAGAGTTCTACAGAGAGGTCTCAACTATTTCATGCAAGGACGTGTACACGAAATTAAGATTTTGGACGGGGGAGGACGGAATGTGAGATTTGTAGTTAAATCGATGCTAAAAAGGTTGGCGCATCACAAACATGTGAAAGTTGTTCTCCTGCAATGTATAAAGCATTGATAATAATTCAAACTCAAAGATATTTTCTCCCTCACTTACTTACGAACATACAGCCTTGTGTTTGTTGATATTTTTCAGACTGAGTTGTACGTGAGGTCATCCGCAAGCTCTAATCCATCGGAGACACTTCGCCAACTGTGTTTTAGGCTTTGGAAAATTAATCAACCGGGCCCCTTGTAACGTAGCAGGATATCTTTCGTCAGAATTGCATGTTTCCCAAGCGCATCTGAGGACTATTTTCTTCCTAACATAAAATTTTCAAAACGCACACTACTGACGAACAGTTTTGTTTGTGGGACATGGCTGTAGGAGGGGCAGGACAAGTCAGGGGTTAAGACAAAGCTGCTATCTGATTGGCTGTTATTGTACGAGTGTCAAAAAGGTCCATTGAGAAATCAGTTTTCTGTGTATTAGTAGATAGTGTCATAGCTAAGGGTGAAGATTTTGTCATGGTCACAGTACAAATAACACCTATTTCATAATTATACCTCTACATGAATTGTTACTTTCTTACAAACATTTATTTACAGACATTAAATAGCAGCAAAAGTATCTATTGGGTTCATATTTTTGTACTCTAATTTGGACAAGATTAAAAAGAAACTTTAATTTTTATGCCAGTAGATTCTCTGATTATTTTATTGAACAAAGAATCTGCAGACAGTGCATGCACAGTTTGTGTTGCTCTTTCATACTACAAGAAAAAAATGGTAAAAGCTGACAAAATCATATAACACTGGATCTGCAGTAAGTGAGGATGAGACCAAAAGGATTGCGTTGCAAGAAAGCAACATCGCCACAAGACACTTCATACATCACTGGAATGTGAACTACCTTGTGAACAAATACATTTTTCCCTCAACTGAGTTTGACAAATATGTATTAAAGGTAATCGAGAGAAAGATACAGAATTACACCTTATGACATTTAAAATGCCTTGCTTGGGTGGCAATGTTAAATATATTTAAATTGTCCATCATTTGCCTATTGCGCTTGGCGCTGAATATAACATTTCTGCTCCGTGATGCTTTCTTGTAAGAAAGTCAAGTTTTTCCAGAAGAATTTGTTCAAGGTTGTCCATAAAGACCACTCATATACAAGTTTCCAAAAACTGCATATACTGTATGTAAAATAATTGTTCCTTCAAGTTTATCTGTTTATCTTAATCAAAAGCTTTGCTGAGTGTTATTTTTTTCAAATAACTGTATGTTTTTATTTGTGTGAGTGTGTAATATTATTTTAAACACAATAGCTCTCTGCATCTGTGCTCGTGGAATATTTATGTACTGTATGAATGGAGGCGGCATGGTGGATCAGCTAATAAAGCGTTGGCCTCACAGTTCTGAGGACCCGGGTTCAATCCTGGCCCCGCCTGTGTGGTGTTTGCATGTTCTCCCCGTGCCTGCGTGGGTTTTCTGCGGGCACTCCATTTTCCTCCCATATTCCTAAAACATGCATTAATTGGAGACTCTAAATTGCCCCTAGGTGTGATTGTGATTGTGATTGCGACTGTTGTCTGTCTCCGTGTGCCCTGCGATTGGCCGGGAACCAGTTCAGGGTGTACCCTGCCTCCTGTGCATTGACTGCTGGGATAGGGTACAGCTGTCATGATCCTGCCGGTCCAGCCCTGGCTGCGCGGGTGCCCGCGCGGTCGCGCTGATTGGGAGGCACACACATGCGCCTCATGCTGGCTGATTGGCCCCGGTCTATATAGGACCATGGGGACAACTGGTCCAGCGCCAGATCGTTGCGGTTCATGCCCCGTTCCAGCACTCCCATATCGCTGATCGTAATCCCGTGTACCGACCTCTGCCTGTCGTCCGACCAACCCCGTAAGCCTGACTCATTTGATACTCCTGCCTGCTTTGATCAATCTCCCGTGTATCTACTCCTGCCTGCCTGCTGACCTGGTCTCTACGCCCGATGTCCCGATTACCGCTGCTACACCTGATTGCCTGCCCGATCCCCGACCTTGGAAAAATAAACGTTTTTCCCAAATTAACTCTGCGTCTCCCGTGTACTCCTGCATTTGGGTCCTACCTCCGTTCCGATGGGTCGTGACAACAGCACTCCTGCAACCCTTGTGAAGATAAGCGACTCAGAAAATGGATGGATGGATGTATATATAGACAAGTTTCAAATGTTTGTAAACAAACTAAAGCTATTTTCATGAACTGCGTGAATTCGGCATGGTGCGTGGTGCAACTGCCTGCCAGAGATGGATTAGTGTTGGTAATTTCTTAGAACAGCACAGCCCAGCAGAACCAAGTGTGGTTGGGCTGTACTACAGTGGTTGTGCTTACAGTGGATTTCATTCACCACCAATTAAAGCGCCTCTTCTCATTCCCTTTAAAAGTGGAGCAATAAAAGTCTTGACAGGGACATCTCTGTGCGGAAAAGTACAATGAGTAATTGCACTGATTCATGTGTGAGGGAAGCTTCGTGTCACTGCTATTGGTCGGTGTGGTAACAGACAATCTCAGTGGGTCCCCATAAAAAACACATAATGAGCTAGTGATAACTGCTAACAACTTAAATATGTCTGCCGACCTCATTATCTGCCTGCCCATGTTAAGTAGATTGCAGAAGTGATCTTGTGCCACAATTTAGACCTCATCTGAGCAGGTGTAGATTTTGAATGACGTTCTGCAACCAAATTGTCACTCTACCATCCACAATAACAAGGACACTCCCTCTCCTGCGTTGGAATTTCCAGCGGAATTGGATTGGATTGGATCCACTGTTTATGAAAATAGAGCTCGAGGTGTCAGGCTTCTTCCAGGTTGCTGAAAGGTGGTTGGTTTCCGCTCATGTAATAACAAAAACATGTTGTGGTTGGGGTTGAGCCACTAGAGTAAACCCCAAAACAGGGTTTTTTTCTTCTCCTTCCAAAAATTAAAATTAATCAATGAAACCTGTGGGTGAAAACTCCACAGAGGCGGGGCCGGGATTTGAACTCAGAACTGTGAGGCCAACGCTCTAACCAGCTGTTCCACATTAATATCCATCCATTTTCTTCACCGCTTATCCTCACGAGGGTCATGGGGAGTGCTTGAGCCTATCCCAGCTGTCAACGGGCAGGAGGCGGGGTACACCCTGAACTGGTTCCCAGCTAATCGCAGGGCACATAGAGACAAACAGCCGCACCCATAATCACACCTAGGTGCAATTTGGAGTGTTCAATTAATGTTGCATGTTTTTGGAACGTGGGAAGAAGCCGGTGTGCCCGGAGGAAACCCACGCAGGCACAGGGAGAACATGCAAACCCTACACACGCAGATCTGGGATTGAACCCAGGACCTCAGAACTGTGAGGCCAATGCTTTACCAACTCTGCTACCATGCCGCCTTCCATTAAATTACTATATTCTTTAAAATAATGTACTTTCATAGTCAATTAGTTTCTCAGTGAAGTGCATCTACTGTTTGTGAGATATTTTTTTAAAAAAATAGAGAGGTGTGTTTGACTTTTGAAAATAACAATTTGAAAATAGTTGAATAGCATAAACACAATTTTTATTGTACAGTTTGTATAGTTCAATATAAAATAAGCAGTCAATTATTTAAAAATCTCGGTAATCTCACGTCAAGGACCTTGTGGAATTATACTGAAATGAACGGGAAAAATACCTTTTTGGTAGTAATTCTTATCGGGTTCTTATCCATGAGGTGGCCATTATGCAGACAACACTGCCCTCTGGTGGTTATCAAATTCAGTTATGGGACCAGTTGCGATATGGTAAACTTTTTGTTTTATTGTTTTTTTTTCCAACTTTACCTGAACATTTTGCCCATTTTTAAAAATTATATTGTAAGTTTGGTATTCAACTCAAGTCCATAAAAGGACGATGGGTGTCCCTCATTTGTACTACAATTATGGGCAACAAACATAATGGAATCCTTGTGCACAATTGGGTTTTGCTTTTAATTATACTACTTTTTTTCTTCACTTAGATATGGTTATGTACTCACTCACAATGGGTTTTTAAAAATGGAAATAAAAATAACTCCTCATGCAACACTGACACTCGTCCATGATTAGGTTAAGAAAAAGAACTTAAAATATTTCATTCCAATTACCACACATTTACTGCAAAAAAGGGGGAGAAAAAAATCTAACTGGATAAAATACTGTACAGAAAGTAATCTGGTTGCAGCAGAGGGCAGTGTTTTTCTTTGTATCCGCCCATCGTTCTGTCAGATCATTCAGTTCGAAAATCTTTTTACCCCCAAGCATCCATGCAGTTTTTTTCCCCAGGTTTCATTTAGATTGAATTTAACATCAAACATTTGGTGATCTTCTAACAGTTGAATTTTGGAGTTGAACCGGGAAGCATTTGAAGACAGCATGTGAACAGTTTTTGTGGAGTGAGCCTCTTCCTCATAGTAGCTTCCCTTCCACTTCTTATTAGAAAATCCCTGATCTAATTATGTGCACAATTGATTAGTGGAACCATTTCGGCTCTGTCTTCATTAATTGCTAATTGAAAGACATCTAGAAAACCAGTGAGGCTACCCAGTGGACCTCAACGGATGGAACCATTTAAAGCTTGCCTGAGATAAGCAGCAACAATAGAAATGTTTAATAGGTGCCCAAAAGGCCACAACCTCCAATATTACTTGATCAATACTGCTTACGGCCAAACCAAATATTAATTAGAAGCAATAGTCAAAGCAGGAATTAAAAAAAAAAAAAACATCACAACGATTAACTGAATAGGTTTATTTCTACATATTGTAGATCACTTTGGATATTAACCTTACACGCATCTATTTTCTGTACTGCTTATCCTCACTAGGGTTGGCGGGTACCTTCGAGCACGGTACAAGTTGAACTGGTCACCAACCAATGTGCATGTTTTTCAGATGTAGTAGGAAACCGGAGTACCCAGAAATAAGCCACACAGGCATGAATATGAATCCTCCACACAGGTGTGATTGAATTCAAATTCACGTCAGAACTGAAGTGCTAACCAATTGGCTCCCCTGCTGCTGAATATTTACCTTATCATATTTGATATATGAAAAAGAAGACCTAAATGACCCAAAGCAGAGACATAAGGTTGGATCAATCAATCTCAAGGATGTACTTAGGTTTAAAGTAAGATTAGTTTTTGTAACTACAGGTCAAGAATTGGGTAGCTCTGTGGATCAGTTGTAAAGCATTGGCCTCACAGTTCTGAGAACTTGGGTTCAAATCCCGGCCCCGCCTGTGTCGAGTTTGCATGTTCTCCCCGTGCCTGCGTGGTTTTTTTTTTCGGGCTCTCCGGTTCTCTCCCACATCCCAAAAACATGCAGTCATTAGAGATTCTAAATTGCCCCTAGATGTGATTGTGAGTGTGACTCTTGTATGTCTCTAAGTCCCCTGCGAATACCTGGCAAAAATTTCACGGTGTATCCATCACCCCCGCAACCCTTGTGAGGATAAGCGGCTCAAAAATGGATGAATGGATGTCAAGAAATTGATTTTCATTTGTAAAAATAAAGTAGAAGAACACAGCCATTTGTTTCATCCAGGTCCATGAATTCTTTTCAAGCCAATGATTTGTACTTTTTTTTTTTAGCAGCAACAACTGCCAAATCTATGAAATGCAGAAAGACACTGGAGTGATGAAAACAAGCATGTATTCATTTGACTCTTGACATCAGCCCTCACTGTTTTCCGTCGGAGTGCAATCAATTTAAAAGGTAACTGGATGCCTTGGTTTTACACAGTTTGTGATATGCTGCTAAAAATGAAAAAGTGACTGTTGCTCACTTGCATTTTGGAACAGAGTATTTATTGTGGGCTCAGTCAATATACATCCGAATGACTACTTTGGTGTCTTCTGTTGAAAACACTAATGTAAATCCCAAAGGTTGAAGAGGAAGACAAACCTTTAAAGATCAGAGAGAGCAGAGAAATGGAGATTTTACGAAGATGGATGACATTAGACAAATAATGTGCAGCTCTGTGCTGCTGGTTCATGCTTATTTGGGGTAATGTTGAGAACAGCAGAAAATGTGTGGGTGTTTTGACACCCAAGTGTGCAACACCCATTTGGGAGTATGGATATCAGAAGCAGGTGCGGTTCAACAATTCTCATTGACGTAATTCCATGGCTTACTGCTTACTGCTTACAGCTGCTTACCTTTTGGCTTTCACATAATATTTCGCCCAAGCTAACTGCCAATTTGTGGGCAGAAAAATGTTCAAGTTTGCTGCTGTTTACGAATAATCAGTCAAATGACTCTCATTTGGAAGATCCACTCCCACCACAATCTAGTTACACTTTCCTTGCCCTCCTCTCCTGTCCTTTCCTATATTGTACCCTGTAACATTACTGTCCCATACAAAACTGAAATCCATTATGAAGTTGTTGTATTGATATATTAATACATGGATATGTATATTGTTTTTTTTTTCTTACTGGTAGCACCCATTTTTCTTCCTCTCTGTCCTCTCCTTTTTAATTTTCTGTCACTTCCCTCTAAAACTTTGTTCTGTCCGCCGTACATTTTCAATAAATATCCACCCTAATACATTTGTACAAAGAACCACAGAGGCACTATAAAAACGCCACTGTTGCGTAGAAAATTTGTTCTGGCACAAAAGGGATACAGAACCTCCATTCTGGATCACATAACAGCCAAACAGGAATCATTGGAAAACAACCAAAACTCATTGGTCTCATTTGTGTTGATATAGTTTGTAGTTTGTCAGTAGCACATTGTGTTGTGATTGCTTGCCTACTCTTGCCATGTGATGTGTCTGGTGCTTTTCACCCAGAGTCACCAGTGATATACTGCATTTTGGTGAGATCCAGTGCAAAATGATAAAAATATGTATTTGTGTATTGTTGTGTGTGTCTCTGTGATGTGTGTGTGTGTGTGTGCATGATTGTGAAAGAATGGATGGATGAAAAAAAAAACTCATTGTATCTCAAAGATGCATGAACAAGCTTCTGTGTAGAACCTTGATAAAAAAAAAATAGCATCAAGAGGGAAGTGCATTAGTGCTATGAAAGCAACTTCTTAAGTGCATGCCGAGGATGATTACTTGTGTCCATCCATCCATTTTCATTCACTTATCTGATGTAAAGTCATGGGGGCAGTAACTTCAGCAGGACAGCCCATACTTCCCTTTACACAGCCACGTCCTCCAGCTCTTCCAAGGGGAACCTGAGGAGTTCCAAACCAAGCCCAGAAACATAGTCTCTCCAGCATATCCTGGGGTAACCCTGAGGTCTCCCCCTGATAGGACTTGCCAGAACACCTCACTAGGGAGGCGTTCAGGAAGCATCCTAAACAGATGCCCGAGCTACCTCATCTGGCTCTTCTCAATGTAGAGGAGCAGCGGTTCTACTCTGAGCCCCACCTGGGAGACAGAGCTTCTCAGCCTAACTCTAAGGGAGAGCTGGAAACTCATTTCAGCCACTTGTATACAGGATCTTGTTGTTTTGATCATAACTCACAGCTTGTGACTATGGTTCACGGTAGGAATGTAGATAAAGGTGAATGTGAATAGAGAGCTTCACCTTTTAGTTTAGGTCCTTCATCACCAAAAATGACCAGTGTCCGCATAACTGCATATACTGTACCGAGCTGCATGTTCAATTCTTCCTGACTCATGAACAAGACCCCAAGATACTTGAAAAATCGACTAGGGCCAAGATCTCCTGCCAAACCTGGAGAGGGCATGCCACCCTTTTCTGACTGAGGACCATGGTTTCAGATTGAGTGGTGCCAATTCTCATCCCAGCCCCTTCATGGCTTGATGAAGTACCACATCATCTGCACAAAGCAGGGATGCAATACTGAGGCCACTGAACTGGACCTTCTCTACGCCTCGGCTGCACCTTGGAATTTTGTCCATAAAAGTTATGAACAGAATTGGTGACAAAGGGCAGGCTTGGCAGAGTCCAACCCTCAGCAGAAACGAATGACTTACTCCCAGCAATGTGGGCCAAACTCTGACACCAACCGTACTGGGACCGAAAACCCGTATCAGGGGTTTCAGTACCCCATACTCCCAAAGCACAAAGCACGCCCCACAGAATTCCTTGAGGGACACATAGTGGAGCGCAGAGTCCAAAGCAAACATGGTGAAGGAGCATTTAGCTATAATACTTCACACAAATGAAATAAGTTGCCAACAAAGGTATAGTCAGCCCCAAGTGGAAATGTTTTTAAACCAGTCTGAAAACTCTTCTTTTTCTCATGCCTTTTAGAATATTTCCACTTTTTATTCATATTTCTTGAACTGTATGGTGTTTTTCATTGTACTTTTAGTTAAAATTTGTTATGTATATATTTTGTTGACACGCATCCATCCCTCCATTTTCTTAGCCGCTTATCCTCACGGGGGTTGTGGGAGTGTTGGAGTCTATCCCAGCTGTCAGGGGGCCAATCCCAGGGCACATTGAGACAAACAGCCACACTCACAATCACCCCTAGGGGCAATTTAGAGTGTCCAATTAATGTTGCATGTTTTTGGGCATGTGGGAGGAATCCGGGGTACCCGGAGGAAACCCGCGCAGGCACGGGAAGAACATGCAAACTCACACAGGCGGGTCCGCGATTGAACCCGGGACCTCAGAACTGTGAGGCCAACGCTTTCCAGCTGATCCACCATGCCGCCTTTTTGTTGACATTTTAATCTTTATTTTTATGTTTTTTTTCCCCGTTTTTAATCATGTAAAGCACATTGAGTTTGCTTGTGTATAAAATGTGCTTATATGAATT
This sequence comes from Syngnathoides biaculeatus, assembly GCF_019802595.1. Classification (NCBI taxonomy): domain Eukaryota; kingdom Metazoa; phylum Chordata; class Actinopteri; order Syngnathiformes; family Syngnathidae; genus Syngnathoides; species Syngnathoides biaculeatus. The sequence goes on along the minus strand of NC_084643.1, from coordinate 19,501,754 downwards.
TGCTTTGCTTGGTTGTAAATTAACAGCATATCTTCCTACGAGGATGTAAAGATGCAATACAACAAGTGCTAGTGGAAGGTAAGGCAGTAAATACATTTACTCCAGGAGAACGGCAGGAATAATTACCTCTGTGTCTTGATGTGAAACAGTTGAACTGAACAGAGATTACAGCGCATCCTCCAGTGCTCATTAATAACCCACATTGGAATTAACTTTCAATTGACTTCTGTTACACTTCTGCATTAAAACTTGTGTCACGGCTGAAAAATGGAGAGCACAACCAGTTTGTGATTCTAACAGTTTGTCACACTAGTTTAAAAAAGCAACACTTCTGTTTCCATTCTGCTTTTAAAGCAATCTGAGGCAATTTTAAGCACCCGTAGTCCTTTTATTTCACAAGGATCCTTTGCAGTGAACTGAATAATAAATGATTCAAGGGTCTGACAGAGGAAACTTTTATTTTTGGTGCTATACCAATTAACGTCATTTTGGGTTCTGCATTATTTGTGTGAAGGATGGATAATAGTTAAGATACAGATACCACGTAAGTAGAAGCCAGAAGGCTCCGCATCAATGAATGAAAAAATGAATCAATCACTCAATCAGTCAATCAATACACAGGAATATCATTGGATGTGTGTCCTGCATCTGAGATTCACAAAAATGGTCAAGAATAATTGTGAATCTGCATCTATACACGCACAGCATGGTTTACCCATATACATTACTGTGGTGTGTGTGTGTGTGGTGTGTGTGTGTGTGTGTGTGTGTGTGGTGTGTGTGTGTGTGTGATGCTGAAGAGCTTCACCAAATCATCATCCACTATAAATATAATCCTTGTATTGCTGCTACCCAATCAGAGGCAGAGTAGGATGGGTGATCGCTCCACAAACACAATGGACACTGTACCCTATAGATTTTAATTGCTGGGTGACACCTAACACACTGCTCAAGAAGCAGCGAGCACTTCGGACACTTTATAGAAAGTTAAAAATGTATTAAATTTGCTAGCCTGTGAGCTAACTAGCTAGCAAGCTAAGGAGCCAAACAGCTTGGTCTGGCCTGCTTGATCGTGGTGAGGTGAGGTTTGGACCCAGAAACAGTCCCATATATACCCACACCATAGCCAAAACAGAAAAAAGTTATGATTCAAGACATGTGTTGCATCACAACATATTAAAGGTTTTATGCTAGTGATGAACTGTATTGACCAATCACATGTGAGTACATTCACTGCAGCACATGGGAACAAAGTGGAATTGACCGGCTATGTCAAACATTAGAAAAGAAACTTATTCCAAGAATTTCAGAGGTGACCACTTCAATACTGTGAAGAACAATCAAGAAAAGACTTTTCAACACTCGGAAATACTTTAGAACCACTCACTTTTATTCTGAAAATAGTAGGAGTACCAAAAAAAAAAAAAAAAAAAACGTACAAGTATACAAATTAATTAAATTCAAATTCAATACAAAGACCTCACAGTGCCTACTGACGATGATTACTGGGGACAAATATGCTTCACTTCTATCAGGTAACACCAACAATCTATCTATACACATTCATACATTAGAAATTCATTTTTTTGTTCAGAAAATAGTATAATTACTCCCCCCCAAAAAACTATTTTCAAAAGTACACAAATTCATCTAAAATACAAATTTTATACATTTAACAATTGCAAAATGGGGAAAAAAACTCAGTGTCCGCTGACATTGATTATTAGGCCCAAATCTGTCAAAAAAGGTTATCAACAACAACAAAAAAACAATAATTTACAGCCAATTCAGTTCCATCCATCATCCATTTTATGAGCAATGTGGGCCAAACTCTGACATCGACCGTACCAGGACCGAAAAGCTGTATCAGGGGTTTCAGTACCCCATACTCCCAAAGCACAAAGCACAAAGCACGCCCCACAGAATTCCCTGAGGGACACACAGTGGAGCGCAGAGCCCAAAGCAAACATGGTGAAGGAGCATTTAGCTGTAATGCTTCACACAAATGGAATAAGTTGCCAACAAAGGTGTAGTCAGCCACAAGTGAAAATGTTTTTAAACCAGTTTGAAAACTCTTCTTTTCCTCATGCCTTTTAGAATATTTCCACTTTTTATTTAGATTTCTTGGACTTTATGCTGTTTTTCATTGTACTTTTATTTCACATTTTTTACGTATATTTTTTGTTGACACGTATCCATCCCTCCATTTTCTTAGCCGCTTATCTTCATGGGGATTGTGGGAGTGTTGGAGCCTATCCCAGCTGTCAGCGGGCAGGAGGCGGGGTACACCCTGAAGAGGGTGCCAGCCAATCCCTGGGCACATCGAGACAAACAGACACACTCATAATCACACCCAGGGGCAATTTAGAGTGTCCAATTAATGTTGCATGTTGTTGGGATGTGGGAGGAAACCAGAGTGCCCGGAGAAAACCCATGCAGGTATGGGGAGAACAACTCCACACATGCGGGCCGGGATCTAACCTGGGTCCTTAGAACTCTGTGCCTGCCGTTCCAGCCCTGGCTGGGCAGGTCCCAGCAGACCGGTGCTAATTAGGAGGCGCACACCCGTGCCTCATCCCCGCTGACTCAACCACTGTACTTATAGGACCCAGGGGACGACTGGTCTTTGCCAGATCGCATGCCTCGCATGCCTCGTTCCCACACTTCCGCATTCCTGATGCCAACCTCCCGTGTACCGACCAATGCCTGTCTCCCGACCTACCCTGTAAGCCTGTCGTTACTGTTCCTGCTGTTTGTGCTGACTGACTCACGCTTACGCGGCAAATGGTAAATTCCTCTGTCAGGTGATGCTTTACACGCAAACCTTAAGAATGTCGCTTCCGGATGCTCACACGGAGAGAATTAGCTTCCACACGTTCAACTCGTGGAGCAGCGATATCATCCAGGATAGTCCTTGGCTCAAGTAGCACAACCCGCATATCGACTGGACCACGGGGCAAATCAGGGCATGGGGCGAAGATTGCGGCAAGGGGTGTTTCGGGACTCATGAGGAGGGGTGGATTCAAGTTGCGGCCCTTTAAATAGAAGAGCCAGGTACCGTACCGGTGCTACCCGCGGTGCCTTCCTGTTATCTGGACCTCAAGGAGGTCTTTTTGGATGCAAAAGCTAGATCCCTGCCGCCACATGGCCCGTACGATTGCGCCATTGAGCTCCTGCCCGGCACCTCACCCCCTCGAGGGAGATTGTTTTCTTGTTTTCTTTGACCAGGCCATGAAAAGATACGTCGATGAGTCGCTGGCGGCAGGGCTTATCCGACCGTCTTTCTTACCAGCTGGAGCAGGGTTCTTCTTCGTGAACAAGAAGGACACCTCACTACGGCCCTGCATCAACTATATAGGGCTCAATGACATCACCGTAAAGAATAGGTAGCCTCTTCCCCTGATCGCAACCACTTTCGAACTACTTCAGGGGCCCGGATCTTCACTAAGCTTGACTTACGGAGTCCGTACCATCTGGTACGCATCCGGGAGGAGGATGAATGGAAGATGGCATTCAATACCCCCACCGGCCATTTATAGTACTTGGTGATGCCGTTTGGGTTGACAAACGCACCAGCTGTATTCCAGAACTTTATTAATGACGTGCTCCGGGAGAAACTGAACAGAAATGTTTTCGTAAACTTCGACGACATCCTGATTTTCTCCTCGGACTTGACCTCCCACATCAAACATGTCAGAGAGGTCCTTCAACAGCTTCTGGAACATCAGCAGTACGTGAACGCGGAGAAGTGCGAGTTCCACCGAGCCTCCGTTTCATTCCTGGGGTTCATCCTGGCAGAGGGACAGGTTCGAATGGATCCTGGGAAGATTGACGCGGTTCTTCAATGGCCCACTCCCTCTTGTCGGAAGGACGTGCAGAGGTTCATCGGGTTCTATAATTTCTATCGCAAGTTCATCCGCAACTTCAGCTCCATTGCTGCCCCTCTGCACGCTCTCACGTCACAACTTCGAGTGGACCAGAATCTGTCAGGAGGCCTTCGACAGGCTCAAGGTAAGTTATACCACCACACGGATCCTCATAATGCCGGACCTGGAACGGCAGTTTGTGGTCTAGGTGGATGCTTCAGATTCTGAAATAGGAGCGCTCCTCTGCCAGAGGTGCGCGAAGGATGGAAGGATTCACCCATGCACCTTCCTTTCGAAGAGCCTGACCCCGGCCGAGTGGAACTATGACGTGGGTGATCGCGAGCTGCTGGCCGTCAAGACAGCTATGGAGGAGTGGAGACATTGGTTGGAAGGGTCACAAGTGCCGTTTGTGGTCCTCACCGACCATAAAAATCTGAAGTACCTGAGAACTGCGAAGAGGCTGAATGCCCGCCAAGCCAGGTGGGCACTGTTTTTTACGCGGTTCCGATTTACCCTACTCCACTCTCGCGGATCGACGAGGGAGACCGCACGGAGCCCGTGAGTGTCCCAATTCTTCTGGAGGCCTGCTTCGTGTTCGGGTTTGCTTCGGAGATCGAGACAGGAGTGAAGGAGGCCTTGAGGGACACTCCGGGTCCAGGCGGATGTCCTCCCGGCCGCTTGTTTGTTGTCCCGTCACTACGGGGGGACGTCATTGACTGGGCTCACACCAACAAGACTCTCTGGCACCCGGGCATGACCAAGACACACTCTGTTGTCAAGCAGCAGTTCTGGTGGCCAAATCTTGGTAGGGACATGGGCGAATACGTCAACGCCTGCCCGGTATGCATGGCCAACAAGACTTCCCGCCTGCAACCTATGGGGGAGTTGTGGCCACTGCCGATTCCCTCTCGTCCCTGTTTACAAATCTCCGTGGATTTTGTCACAGGGCTACCTCCTTCCGAGGGGAACACGGTGGTGCTCTCCGTCATCGACCGTTTCGCCAAGATGGTCCATTTCATGCCAGCCCCGAAGATCCCGTCCGCCAAGCAAACAGCCAAGGTGCTGCTGGACGAGGTCATCCGCTACCACGGGCTGATGGTGGATATCGTCTCGGACAGGGGACCACAGTTCGTTTCCCGTTTTTGGAAGAAGTTCTGCACCTTCATAGAGGCTACGGCGAGCCTGACGTCAAGCCCTCACCTGGAGTCCAACGGCCAGACAGAGAGGATTAAGTATACTCACAACTCCCTGCCCTGCACCTCCACAGGTATGGGTCCTTTCCATGTAATGCATGGTTATCCTCCCTCTCTGTTTCCATCGGTGGCCACAGACTCCGCGGTGCCATCCGCTCTGACGGTGGTGAGACGCCGCAAGCAGACCGGGAAATGGCTCGGAAGACACTGGTCCGCATGGGCAGCTCCTACAAGTCTGCAGCAGATCTCAAGAGGGGAAGGCCACCGGCGTGCAAGGTGGGACAATGCTTGTTGTTGTCCACGAAGGATCTTCCGCTGCGGACGGAATCGCGCAAATTTGCTCACAGGTTCGTTGGTTCGTTCCCCGTCAGCAAGGTCATCAACCCTGTCGCCATCTCATTAAAGCTCCCCAGGTCGATGAGGGTCAACCCCACCTTCCATGTGAGCAGGCTCCATCCAACCCGTCTGTCACTTATGGTTCCTCCGGTCAAGCCTCCCCCGCCTCCCCGCATGGTAGAGGGTGGTCCTGTGTACTCTGTGCGCCGTCTGCTGTCTTCTCGTCGCAAAGGCAGGGGGGTCCAGTACCTGGTGGATTGGGAGGCGTATGGCCCGGAGGAGTGTTCCTGGATCCCCTCCCACTTCATTGTTGACAGCAACCTCATCACAGACTTCCATGCCGCCCATCCTGAAGCCCCTGGGCCGTCTGGAGTTGGCCGTTAAGGGGGGGTACTGTCATGGCCCTGCCGTTCCAGCCCTGGCTGGGCGGGTCCCAGCAGACCAGCGCTAATTAGGAGGCGCACACCCGCGTCTCATCCCCGCTGATTAACCCCTGTACTTATAGGACCCAGGGGATGACTGGTCTTCGCTAGATCGCCGCCTCGCATGCCTCGTTCCCGCACTTCCACATTCCTGACGCCAACCTCCCGTGTACCGACCAATGCCTGTCTCCCGACCTACCCTGTAAGCCTGTCGCTACTGTTCCTGCTGTTTGTGCTCACTGACTCCCCGGTTACCGACTCTGGAACGATTAAAGACTTTCTCCTTACTACTTGCCTGTCACCTGAGACGTGCATCTGGGTCCGCCCACGAGTCCTGGTTATGACACTGTGAGCCCAATGCTTTACAGCTGCGACACAGTGCCGCCCATTACACAAGATAGTATGCATAAAATTGATTATTTAAATCAAACATCACATATGCACTCACTGCACTGAAAACGCTCCAGACACTTATTTCCATGCTCTTTGACGATGTACTTCTGGTCACTATTTACACGGAAACTTTCCTCAGTTTTGAAGTGCAGTATTACGATTTTCTCTAATCTTTCTCTGATGGGTTATTTAAAATATATAAATCTTAATTGCTTTGTCTTTATATTTACATTTTTTTTATGTTCTTATATATTAAACTGGGAGGAAACAATGCATGAAAATATGAGTTGGAGAGGGGAAGATTTTATTGTAGGAGTTCCTCATATTTTCTGTTGTTTTACCTTCATGTCAACAAACAAAAACAAAAGTTTCCAAGGTGCCACATAACTAATATACAGTATATTTCAAGCACACCAATATGCTGATTACTTGTTATCATATGTAGCATAACAAAACATCAGGAAATAGTTCATTTCTGAAACAGTCTGTCAATGCTGCAATTTACTCCCATAACATCCCTCCTTAATCATTTAAACTATAAATAAAATTTTAAAGCAATTCTTTGGATTCAAGCCCTTTTCCAACCTACTGCCCATACGCATTTTTCATTTATGTGGATTCTGCCATCAAAACATCTGACACACACACACAATGCGTGGGCCATAATTGCTCAAAATGTCACCGCTGTCATGAGCTGTACAAAAACTCCACAAATAGAGAGACTTATGGACCTCTGTGAAAAGCATAATCTCCACATAGCACAGGCACGCACAAGGGACTACAGGTGGCCCACAAGCGCTTTAGCTTAATTTTACTGCACTAGAGGAAGAAGTAGCATCCACACTCTCAACAGTGAACATGTTTAAGAGGAGCGTGCAGTAGTAAATACATTTTAATTTCTTTCTGAAAGTGTCTTTTGCAGTATTATTCACATGCGTGGCATGAATTATAACTGTATACAAACTCAAAGTGCATAATGATGTTTCACCTTCCTGGAGCACTTGACTTAATACAGCCTCCAAGGCGGATCAGAGGAATTTGCTGAAAGACAGATTTGTCAGGGAATGGCAACATATGACAATTTCTCCATCCAGAGTGTGTATCTGGAATGAAGTTGCATCAATGAAAGACTTTAGTCTTTGGGAGAATTCCAACAGCTCGGAAAGCTTAAAAGAAAATATGGAGCTCCACATCTTTTCCCTCTTTGGTTCAAGCGAGGATACGTACCAAATTTGGTTTGATGGATTTCCATTCATTTGGCCTAGGTTTATTATGGATCACCATCTGGTAAGTGCTCTAATTAAGCTAGATGGATCTTGTTATGCTGTGGTAACAAATGTCAGTGAAAACCCAAAGCTACCAATGTATTGAATTAGTTTTCCCGTGGGTTATTATTGAAGGTTTTAAATAATGTTCCCAGCTCATCAACCATAAGGAAACACAACATGGAATTCTGCTCCACAGCTGTGGTGAAGCACAAACAGCTCACTGCCCAAAGATTTCTCCTTAACCACACACCCTGCAGTTCTAGACCTAGCCCCTCACTACCCTCTCATCAGCCTGTGTGCAGTGTGTGTGTATGTGTGTGTATGTGTCAGTGTATTGTAGGATTGTTAATGTGAAGCGGTGCAAATGACCTGCAGTTCTCTGCAATGGCTTTGACCCTGGCTGTCACAATTCCCCACACCATTAAGCCACCCTCCGTGCACACCCTATCCACCACACTACCCCACATTCCCCACTCCTGCCTTCTCCCTTCCTTTTCTTTCTACTCTCACCCACATTCTCGCTTCCCTTGGCAGACCTATATAATTATTTTCTCTGCAAGACATATTCATGTGGCCCCTCTATCTTTAATTACAATTGTGCAAAAAGGGGCGTTCTGACTCCAGGGAGCAGACACACAACTTTGATGTTATCTGCTCCTGGCTCAGCATTTTTTTTTTCCCCACCAAATGGCAAAATGCCATTATTATGTTGACCACACATAGTAATCTCTCTTAAAGATAGTGATAGGATGTGATCATAATATCTTTATTCAAAGAAGATTAGGAAGACTTGGATTTGGGGCTAGTTTGGGAACAGTGACATAAGGCTGACAAGAGCCAAAATCCATTGTTCTTTTGGAGGAAACAATGAGATCTGAAAGTTTGTGATGAATACATGCTGGGGCAGTTTCTGATATAGCCAATATGAGCAGCTGCCCAGGACGGCATTCTCTCGACTCTGCCAACCCCTTCTCCTTCATGTTGCTGATTGACCAGGGAAGCACAAACGACAGGCGGCACACAGGGGCGATGAACTTTGGACTGTAAGCTTCTCACCTCCATTGACAATCAACCAAGGGGATACAATTGATGCTGATCAAAAACTGAAATTGATGCTCACTAGCTTATGTTGCCTGTATAATTATTATAGCAATTTGAACAAACAATTCTCACCCATCACCCCAATCTAAAACTTGCTCTTTCATTTGAGAAATTTTTAATGATACAAATGATTATACTGTACATTAAATGTCTTATACTGTATTTAGCTGTGCATGAATGAAGTATTTAGTTCCCCAGCAGCAACAATATGCGCAGATATTCAAAAGAAAATACAAGGTGAAAAAAATAACTATTGGGAGTCAATTGTAATTGAAGTTATTTCCACTTTAAATGCTGTTGGGGTCTTAGTATAGAAATCCTCTCAGAAGTTTCAATGGTGAATTTTAATGAGATGATTTAAATAGGGCAGCAAACACTTTATGGGTTTGTTAGGCTACATTAGGCTAAGAAGATGTTATATTTTGCCATTAAAGACTCTTGCTTGTTTCTCTGTGGGGTTGGCTGGTTTCTCTGTCTTAGCTCTTATTTACTTTTTTTAAAAATACATTCTGATTCTGATGCCTTTTTGCAAACCCATTAGTAGCTACAGTATGTTTGTTTTTAAGAAAACCTCACATCCCCTGTCTCATGTAGAAATTGAAAACACATGTTAAAGAAGGCATGCCTGTGTGGAGTTCGTATGTTCTCCCCGTGCCTCCGTGGGTTTTCTCAAGGCACTCCGGTTTCCTCCCACTCCCAAATCCATGTAACATTAATTGGAGACTCTAAATTTGCCCCAAGGTGTGATTGTTGGTGCGGCTGTTTGTTTTTATGTGCCCTGCGATTGGCTGGCAACCAGTTCAGGGTATACCCCGCCTCCTGCCCCTTGACAACTGTCATGGGCTCCAGCACTCCCCGTGTACCTCATGAGGATAAGCGGCAAAGGAAATGGATGTATGTATGTATGTTAAAGAAGGCTCACAAGTCATGGAATACTAACCAGTCTGTAAACAAGTTAAAAGTGTCCAAAAAGTAATGGCTTTTGAAAGAAAAAGAGTCCATAGCTGGCCTTTCACACAGCAGGGTTTTAAATAATCTGCCCATCCCAAATATAATTCATATTTGCTATCTATGATTTGATTCATTAATGGCAGGATGAATTCCATATTTTCCTCTTTCATTATTCTTTGTAATTACCTGCACAGGCCTCACATATTAAGAATTTGTACGGTTGCAATATACAGTAGGGTTCAAAATAATACCAGTTCAATGTGACAAACCATATTAATCCATGCTTTCAGTGTATTCTTTATTGCTACATGTCAAACAGATTACCGATAGGTGCAGGAGCTTCTCAGAAAACCAAAAAGTCCCAGCATTCATGGTAGACACAGTGTTCAGGGTGTCCAATTGGGAAATTTGTTGAAGGGGGTGTGTTAAAAAATATATCAGTGTGGCATCCCATCAGTGAGGTCATCAATTTTGTGAAAAACAGGTGTGAATTAGATGGCCCCTATTTAAATATAAAGCTAGCAATTCTTGACCATGCATTTCTCGATTTAAAGCCCAAGGAAAATGGGTCATTCTCGACATTATTCAGAAGAACAGCATACTTTATTGACTGTTCAGCTAAAATGAGTTCTAGTGCCTAGAAATGGAGAGCAAAAACAGAGACATATGGCAGAAAACAGAAGACAACCATAAAATTGGATTGCAGGGTAACCACAATGGCAAAGGCTCAGCCAATGATCAGCTCCAGGATGATCAAAGACAGTCTGGAGTTACCTGGAAGTACTGTGACAGTGAGAGGAAGTCTATGTAAGGCTAATCTATTTACAGGAAATCCCAGCAAAATCCCTATGTTAAAACAAAAAAAGTTATGTGCAGAAGAGGCTACAATTTGCCAAAGAGCATATCAACTGGCCTAAAGAGAACTTGGGGTACTTGTGTGGACTGATGAGAGTAAAATTCGTCTTTTTGGGTCCAGAGTTCCCAGACAGTTTGTGAGATGACCGCCAAACTCTGAATTCAAGCCACAGTGTGCAGTGAATCACAATCCATGATTTTTTTGAACATCTGAGAAAACCAATGTTAATATTTGGTACAGTCGTGTTTGTTTGCAATTACAGAGGTCAAACGTTTCCTGTAGTTGTTCACCAGGTTTGTACACATGTAGGAGGGATTCTGCCCCCCTCCTCCACACAGATCTTTTCTAGATCAGACTGGTTTCTGGGCTGTCGCTGAGAAACAGAGTTTCAGCTCCCTCCAAAGATTTTCTATTGGGTTTAGGTCTGGAGACTGGCTAGGCCATGCGAGAACCTCACTGTGTGCTTCGGGTCATTGTCATGTTGAAAGACCCAGCCACGACCCCGGTTCAATGCTCTGACTGAGGGGAAGAGGTTGTTCCCCAAAATCTCACAATACATCGCTGTGGTCATCCTCTCCTTAATACAGTGCAGTTGTCCTATCCTATGTGCAGAAAAACACCACCAAAACATGATGCGACCACCCCCATGTTTCACAGTAGGGATGGTGTTCTTGGGATTGAACTCATCATCCGTCTTCCTCCAAACATGGTTGGTTGAATTCTGACCAAAAAGTTCAATTTTGTTCTCATCTGACCACAAACCTTTCTCCCAGGACTCCTCTGTATCATCCAAATGGTCATTGGCAAACTTAAGATGGGCCTTGATATGTGCTGGTTTAAGCAGGGGAACCTTCTGTGCCATGTATGATTTCAAACCATGACGTCTTTGCATATTACTAACAGTAACCTTGGAAACCTTGGTTTAAATACTTATTTGCAGCTGTATCACACAAATAAATTGTTAAAAAATAATTCATTATGATTTCTGGATTTTTATTTTTAGATTATATCACTAACAGTGGACATGCACCTACGATGAAAATTTCAGACCGCTCCATGATTTCTAAGTGGGTGAACCTGCAAAATAGCAGGGTGTTCAAATACTTATTTTCTTCACTGTATATATGAAAGTGATTGAAATCCATCAGTCTGGAAAAGGTTACCAACCCATTTCCAAGATCTTTGGGCTCCAGAGAACCACTATCAGAGCCATTATCCACAAACGAAGAAAACTGGGAACAGTGGCAAAGCTTCCCAGGAGTGGATAACTAATTAAAACTACTCCAATATTGCGACAACTATTCATCCAGGATAAAAGAACCTCGAAAAACATTTAAAAACCTGCCGGCCGTGCTGGCCTCAGTTAAGGTCAGTGTTCAGTTAGCAAAAAAAATATAAAGGCTCATTTCATATTTGCTGAATGTCATCTTGATGACCCACAAGATGTTTGGTGAAACATTCTGTGGATTGACGAGTCAAAAATGTATATTTTCGGAAGGTGTGCAGCCTGTTACATCTGGTGTAAAACTGGTACAGTGTTTGATAAAAAGAACATTATGTCAACATTGAAGCATGGTGGTGACATTGTGATGGCTTGGGGTTGGGGTTTTGAAATGGTCAAGTCATAGTTTGTATTTAAATCCAAATGAGATGCTGTGGTGTGACCTTAAACAGGCAGTTCATGCAAGAAAACCCACCAAGACGGCTGAGTTGAAACAAATCTGCAAAGAATAGTCAGACAAAATTCCTCCAGTGCAATGTGAAATACTTACACCCAATTATCGCACATGCTCGTTTTAAGTTATTACTGCCAAGGTTGGCACAACGCATTACTAGGTTCAGGGGGCAATTACATTCTCACTGAGGGTCAGAAAGGATTTTTTTGTGACATAATAAATTTAATTGTTATTTGAATACTGCATTTTGTATTTCCTTGGGTGTTCTCTGAGTGATATTAAAATTGTTTTGAGATTTGAAGCCTTCGTGTGAGATAGATACGCAAAAAATCAGGAACAGGGTATATACTTTTCACAACACTATATGTTACTTACTTGACGTTACGGCACTGTGTATGTATGTATGTATGTATGTATGTATATATATATATATATATATATATATATATATATATATATATTTGTGTGTCCCAATAATCGTAGGAGTCTGGGGGCTTCACGTCCCTGGTAGTGTCACCCACAGCAAAAAGGTCCTAGGTGAGGGACCAGACAAAGTATGACTCCATAAAACACCTCTGGAGAATACAAACATCGGATCTAGATTTCCCTTGCCTGGACCGGCACACCCCTCTGGAGACAGGTGAGGCTTGAAGTCGAGCGTCTGGTGCACCCATGCCTGAAAGGGTAACGTGTGTCCTCCTTCCCATGGTGTCATAACCTGTGGGACGGGCCATAGGGGTCAAGCTAGGTGTTAGCCGAAACCAGGAACCTTAGTGATCACCCAGTCAATCCAGAGGCACTATCCCCGATGTCCATCTGGTGTTGCAGAGGTGTTTTAAACAGGACAGCCCCATGACAGCCAGAGCCTTTTTGAACTTCGGATGAATCTCATCCAACCCCGGGGCCTTGCAACCGAGGAGCTTTTTATCCACCTAAATGATCTCAACCCCGAAGATTGGAGAGCCCACCTCTGAGGACCAAGACTCTGTGTCCTCATGGAAAGGCGTGCTGATGAATTGAGGATGTCTTCGAAGTATTCTCTCCACCAAGTCCCAACATCCTGAGTTGAGGTCACCAGCGCCCCATCCTCACTATACAAAGTGTAGAGGGTCCACTGATTCCCCTTCCAAGACACCGTATGATGGACCAGAATTAACTTGAAGCCATGTGGAAGTCTTTCTCCATGGCCTCACCGAACTCTTCCCATCCCCAAGTTTTTGCTTTAGCAACCATCAAAGCTGAATTCCGCTTGTCCAACTGGTACCCGTCAACCGCCTCGCGAGTACCACAAGCCGAAAAGGCCCAATAGAGCATTTTTCAGCTTGACAGCTTCCCTCACTGTTGGTGTCCACCAGTGTGTTCGGGAGTGTTGCAATGGCAGCCACCGGGAACCTGATGGACACAGCTTCAGTCAGCCACCTCAGCAATAGAAGTGCGGAACATCGTCCACTCGGAGTGAGCTCCTAGTATCACTGGGACACACAAACCCCTGCGCCATGTTAAGGCTACAGCTTCCAAGAGGGGCTGACAAATTTCAATTATTTTAATTCTTGACTGGTGCTGAATTTGTTTTGATCATGTCATTGTGTTACACCTTTTCCAAATAATTCATCCATCTTGATTTTGTCAGACAAAGTCTGTTCTGTGTTTTTATTTAACAGCCCTGGAGGTCATCAGGCTTGGGTGTGATCAGTAAAAAAATACACTGTGATTCACCACAATTAATTCATTATTTAACAAGGCCATCATTTGTGTCTGTCCCACACCACAGTCAGCTTCTGGCCCTATGTGAAACAAGCACGACATTTCTATTCACATTCATATTTGCACTACAGCTGCTATTGTTTACTCAAAGGTCCAATATTTTCATGAATGAATTCACATGAGTAAGTATATTTTTACCCAAAACAAAAATGGCCGAATACATAACATCTCCATGCAGCAACACTCATGCTTATTGCCGCACCTCTAAATGGAGATTTTACACACAACAAATTTTAAAGCCTGGTAGGCTTTTTATTTTTTTTTCTTTTATAATTACTTACATTTACTGTCCCATTCCAAACAATATTTGTGGTGAACCAGAGTGCTTAGCTGAAAATGTGATTGTGGTATCCTCCCCCTTCCAAAGAAGGAAAAACAAATAAAATAATGGAAAAAAATGATTTAAACATTCCTCAGAGCTCAACACTAAATATTATAATCCACAGGGTTATTATTCTAATTTAGTTAAGGCATTAAGGAAATCTACAGCTCCTGTAGCAGTTCAGTGGGGCCAAGTGGCTTGAGGTGCATTCTGAATGAGTTAAGTTGAGCCAGACAGAACTGGGGCTTAGCTGTTAGCCTCAGGGTCAAAGTGATAATGTACATACTTAATGGTGACGATCGGGCAGACAACACTACATGAATAACCAGTAAGTGTTACAACGGGTACTGTTCAGTTAGTGACAGCAAATCAGCCAATCACGGAAAAACATACTTTATATACCCAGCTACATGTGTACCACTGTTCCTGGTGACATGGTTACATAGTTCTGATGCAGAGTGCTTCACCTGCATTTGGTCATGCTGATCTTCAGGTAGCTTTTAGGTGAATTAATGTTTAACGTGTTTTTTGAGGATATAACAAAATGATTGTGTAGTTTTGATGGCCACTCCTTTAAAAATGTTGCTTATGGGCATCTCCCAGCTCGTTTTCCTTCATTTGCCTGCAGCATATTGTAGAAGTAAAAGTAAAATTGGAACACCCAACAAAAGTGTGCTTCTTTAATATGAAAGTACAACACAGCAATAATTAAAAACTGCAATATTTTGAACACTGAGATGTGTCCAAGAACAGATCTTCCTATTACAAGATATAATTTAGCCCATTTTCACCACTGGGGTGTGAAAAATATTAAGATAAGTGTTGGCCACACAGTTCTGAGGTCTCGGGTTCAACCCTGCCCCGCCTGTGTGTCATGGTCCTGCCGGTCCTTGTCCTGGCTGTGCCGGTCTCCTGAATAAAAATGTTTCCCGAAGCGCCTCTACGTCTCCTGAGTTGTGGATTTGGGTCCAACCCCGTGTTCTGGTTGTGACATGTGTGGAGTTTGCATGTTCTACCTGTGCCTGCACGGGCTTTCTCTGGGCACTCCGGTTTTCTCCCACATCCTAAAAACATGCATTAATTGGAGACTCTAAATTGCCCCTAGGTGTGATTGTGAGTGCGAGTCCATCTCTGTCTGTTTTTATAAATACCAGTGTATTTGTGGTATCAGTTTTTTTACGGTGGTTGTTGCAGCCACGGGGGATGTAGGTGTCTGGCAACAACCCCACTTCTGACACCCACAAATAACGCCCGCCTCAAGCTTTTCCTTTTTTTTATGAATAACATTGTGGGACATGTCAAATGCTATTTTTAGTATGTGCCTTGCGCCGCTACATAATGTATGGTGGGCTGCAAATTATCCCCGAGGCGTAGTTTGGACACCCCTGGTGCAAGCCTTTATTTCAAATTGACTGTTGTTTTCTACGACACACACTTTGCTCTGCAATTAATCTCCACTACTTGTGTTTTATGATGAAAAATAGCTGCGTAAATTGTCAGTGTATTAGCACTACCAGTAATGACAACCCATATCCTGTGACTTGAAATCATCTTGCTACACCATCATTTATGTTAAAACATAAATTACTTTTTTTGAAGATTTAATTCAATTCTTTTCAAAATATTTGATTTTAATACATTATACAGAACATGTTTCCTGCTGTCATGCAAGGGCATATGACGTACGCATTATGTCCCTAGCACTGAATGTGTTCAATGACTCATGTGCAATCAGCTAGTTAGATGACTAAGGGATAGCTGGCAATGACCCAGGTTAATATGGCTAAAATACTTGAGTGCCAGTGCCTGCATTTTCGCAAGCAGAGTGCTGAATGCAGAAGGCTGACATCTTCAGAGAGTCTTTCACAAGGATCAGTGAGAATGTGGCTACTGCCTAAGCTGTTAAGTTGAGGCCCTGCAGCTGATGTGGTTGTAACAGTCATTTTCCTTGCATTCAGACTTTTTCTCCAGAACACACATCAAATCTACAGCTTTTGGAGTGAAACTCACATGTTGAAGGAATCCCTAATACTGGTAAACACTCAACAAACGCAAATGTTATCTAAAAATGCCATCTGTACAATGACATAAGAGCTGCAAGGAATGAAATGGAGAGGCTACATCATTTAGGCAAAGGGTGCATAATGGAAAATAAGGTGTTTCATCAGAACTCTGAGTGTGAGTGCGACTTTGGTTCACACATTTTTCTGCATTTGGCAGACAATTACCATGACTTTATGATATGCAAACCCAAATTGAAATGAAGTAGGGATGTTGTGTAAAATGTAAATAAAAGACTGTGTTGAGAAATCCTTTTCAACCAACATTCAGTTGAATACACTACAAAGTCAAGATATGTAATGTTCAAACTGATAATCGTCATTTTTTTTGTTGAAAGTCCAGCCATCCATCCATCTTCTGAGCTGTTTATTCTCAAGAGGGGAGCAGGTTACAAGAGAGCTGGAGCCTATCCCAGCTAGTTTTTGGCAAAAGGCGGACTACACCCTGAACTGGTCGCCAGTCAGTAACAGGGCACATATCAACTCCCATGGTGCCTGCACAAAGTCAGGCGTGTGTACCACGACACCATCAGTGACTCTTTTTGTTGAAATTATTCACACATTTTGATTTTGATGCATACAACACATTCCAAAAAAGCTGCTGTAAAACGTCCGTTGCTCAAAATATGGGGTCTCCCCTGTCAGATTTTGCACTTTATAAAGAGTCACATATTTTCAACGGTGGCAGGCCTGTCTAGTATTCACATGCTTAGTACGAAGCCACACTGTTGTCACGTATGCGGAATGTGACTTGGTATTGACTTTCTGTAATAACCAGGAATATCCCTAAAAAAGATGTTGCTTGGATGGCAGCATATGTTGCCCCAAAACCTGTATGTACCTTTTTGCATTAATCTGCCTCACGGATATGCAAGTTAGCCATGCCATGGGCACTCACGGCCCCATACCATGACAGATCCTACCTTTTGAACTGTGTCCTGATAAAAAAAATCCAGATGATGCTTCTCCTTTTTGTCCAGAGACATGGCATCCATGATTTCCAAAACCAAAAACATGTGGACTCGTTAGTGATTTATTGAGATTCTCTGGAACTTTTGATGATATTACAGACTGTAGATGATACAATCCCCAAATTCCTTTCAGTTGTACATTGAAAAACATCGTTCTGAAACTGTTGGACTATTTGCTCATAGAGTTTTTTTATAAAGTGATGAACATCACCCCATCATTGCTTGTGAACAACTGAGCCTTTTGGTGATGCTCTTTTTATACTAAATCATGAAGTTCACCTGTGGAATTTTGAGCATTCTTCAACTTTGAGGATTTTGGTATCCCTTGTTCTAGCTTTTTGGAGCATGTTGCAGATTATTTGATAAATAAATAAATAAATAAATAAATAAATAAATAAATAAATACATAATTGTATTTATTACCATTACTATTTATTACTTTGAACATTGATACAGCAAACAAATCAAATGGGTTAAATTTGAGATCCTAGTGTGGATGGGGAAGTAAGATCAAAGTGCATTTTGGGCAGCTTACAAGTCTGCTTCTGCACGATCCAATAAAAGTAAGCAAAGTCTCTACAAATATTTATACATGAATACCTGATTTTCTAGGGCCATAATTCATGAGGAAATGCAGATGGCAAGATTGCAAAGGCAAGCAGGAGATTTATGACGTGAAAGGAATTTGAATTGTATGCTGACAGTTCCCATCTGGATTGCATAATACATAGTGCAACTTTTTCTTCAATAATTCTATTTGGAGCAGCCAACCTCCCCCCATTGCCCTGACATCGTGTTCATTCATGTGTGTGTTTGGATATGTCTGTGTCTGCGTGTGTGTGTGTGTGTGTGTGTGTGTGTGTGTGTGGTGTGTGTGTGTGTGTGTGTGTGTGTGTAAACTCGTGCATGACAAAACACATACTCGAACATTATGTGTATTTACATATGAATGTAGCTAATGTGCATAATTTTACACCATGTGCACTTCACAATATTTTAATTTATATTTTTTAACATAAATTTCATTTTTTTTCCTTCATGTGCTGTTTAAAGGCAAACAAACATTTAAAATATATAATTGTAAAGATAGAAGGGTCACGGGACTGCCGGAGTCTATTCCAGCTATCATCGGGCAGGAAGCGGGGTACACCCTGAACCAGCCAATCGCCGGGCACATAGAGACAAACAACAGTAGGACTCACAATAACAGCTAAGGACAAATGGAGGGAAACCTGAGTGCCCGGAGAAAACCCACACAGGCACAAGGAAAACATGCAAACTCCCCACTGGTGGGGCTGAGACTCAAACTCCAGTCCTCAGAATTTTGAGGGCAACACTCTATCCATTTCCTACACCATGCAGCCCACTTGAAATATTAAGATCTTAAAATATAAACGCAGGTGTATCAGTACGGATCTACAGTCAATTTTATACATATAGGGATATCGATACAAATCTAATTTTTGGCTCTAAATATCACCACAATGTATTTGAAATGAAATAAACAATGTGCTTTCATGCCAGACTTGCAGCTGTAATATAATTTTACCCACATCTCAAAAACATGCATTAATTGGAGACTCTAAATGGGTCTAAGGTGTGATTGGGAGTGGAAATAATTTATGTGCCCTGTGATTGGCTGGGAACCATTTCAAAAGTGTACCCGCCTCCTACCCGAAGACAGCTGGGATAGGCTCAAGCATGTGAGAATAAGTGGAAAATGGAAGGATGGATACATCCAAATCAGGTGAAGTGTGTCTGAATTCCACCAGTTTGTATATGTCTTTCCCTTTTTAAGGGACCAAATGTAATGAGACAAATTAATAGTCCTAAAGCCAACTTTCACTTTTTAAATAAGTGTTTGCAAATTCTATTCAGTCAATAAAAGCCTGGAAAACAGATGTCACCACACCCTGGATTTCATTTCCGGTGATGGCGGAGCCTGTACTGCACCCATACTTTCTGTTTGTTCTTGTGGCTTTTTCACTCCACTCTTGTCTTTAGCACATGAAATGTATGCTGAGTTGGATTCAGGTCAGGCGATTGACTTGCCATTGCATAATATTCCAGTTCTTTGTCTTAAAAACCTTTTGGTTGCTTTTTCAGGATGCTTCAGTTTACTATCCATCCACACTGTGAAGTGCCGTCCAGTGAGTTCTGAAGTAATTGACTGAATATTAGCAGATATTATTGCCTAAAACCAGGGGTGTCGCTAGGTTTTGACATCGGGCCACGCTAAATAGTTTTGTTGACGGAAGGTGAGAGTTAAAAAAACTACATGATTTCCCCATTGTAGAGACAAGCATGAAACTCAAAATCACAGTGCAAACGAGCATGTTGTGATGAAGACTCTTGATATTTTTATGATATATGATGATATTGATATTTTTCCCTGAATTTTTACATCTTGAAAGTCACTTAGTGTGTTTTCGTTTTTTTTTTTCTTTGTTCACAAAAGCCTTCTAGATACATTTCATTTTATTTTAGCTTGTGAGCTTGCTGTGGCATGCAAAAAAAAAAAAAGTGGAAAGATGCACATATAGAAATTGACAGTTTTTGTCTAAATCTAAATGTTTATACACGCAGACAGGCTATGTGTATAAACATTTAGATTTTTTGTCTTCCTTTCTTTGTCAACAAATCTGTGGTCCCAGTACTGGGCTGGAGACTAGATTAATTCATTACACGCTGTGGCGACAACCCGAAAGGAAAAGAAGAAGATTATAGAAATACATTCACCGTAATTTCTTGTGTATGCTGCGTCCTGAAGTATAATGCGCACCCCCAAAGTTGATATACCATGCAACCATTGCCCCTATTGGGCTCAGAGCAATTTTATTGAATAATAAGAAAATGCTTCACTGGCAATATCATATCATTTCTAAATTACCTGTAAACTTCAATTTGAATAAAATACATTTTCTCTATAATGAAACTTCCTAATACTACTGCTCTCAAACCATCTAATGCAATTTCAGATGCTATCCGGGGATTTTTTTTTCTACCACATTCCAAAATCATGCATGGTAGGTTAATTGAAGACTCTATTTAAATTAACCCTATTTTTTGATTGTGAATGCATCTGGATTGCAATTAGTTGGCAAACAGTTTAGGGTGCACCCTACCTATTGCCCAAATTTGGCTGGAGTAGGCTTCAACGTACCAGTGATGCTAGAAAATTGATGGGTGGATTCTAGTATACGGTGGAACAGAGGTTCACATGTCCGCTTCACAGTTCTGAGGATGGGTTTTTGACAGCCACACCCCCTGTGGATATTCTCACCTTGCTTGTGTGGCTTGTTTCTTGTGTGGTCGGTCACCACATATTCTGGCTTCTTCATACATTTTGAAAAGTTGAAGTTAGGTTAATTGATGACTAAATTGTCCTTATGTGCGAATATAAGTCATTGTTGTTGGTCTATCTGCGCCATCTAATGGATAGGTTTCCGATGACATCACCACAGTCCCAGGAGTCCTTTGTCTGCCATTTTGTGTGTCTGAAGCAAGGGAAGCGTCTATGTCAACAAAGCAAGGAAGCCGTTTTCATCCATAAATATGGGCCACACATTCGTAGTTTGGGGCTGTGCTAACCGCGCTGAATCTGGGCAAACAAAGAGGTAGTATTTTGATATTCCAAATGTTGTTGTCAACTAGGGAAGTAAAATTAAGCGACTGTCGACAAAAAGACGGAACCTATGGTTGTTGAGGCTCAACCGAGCTGGAGTTTTTCCTGATCCAACAAAGAGACACTATAAAGTTTGCGCGGATAATTTCTTAACAGGTAACGTTTTCAATTAAATACTTGAGGCAACAAAGAATGAATAAATTATGTATGCTACACAAAGGTATGACAGAGAATTCTTTCAGAGAAAAAAAATAGACTTACAGTTTTAACTGCAGAGGGTGGTAACCACTAAGACCTCTCTTCTCTAACTGTCTTGCTATCCCGTAATTTTACTGAAGCCTCGACTGCAAAAAGAAGGGCAGGCACCTGTGAACACACTTCTACAAGACCGGCCATACATGTACAATGATCGGAGAGAACACATTCATCTTTTTGGGATATGATCCAGGGACATAATAGTGGATCGGTAAACCTCTGAGAATGTCTCACTTGAGCCGCCATTACACACTGATTACCGATCACCTGTTGCCTTACATCTTGAACCCACCCACTTACAAAGTCATTGTAGGCTTGTAGAGACTTGTAAAGCCTTTAGTTCATCAAGGGTACATGTGCTCACAGAATTCACGAGATAATTAACGATATCGGATATGTAAGATCAGGGTAGGCTTCCACATTGTCACTAAAGTCGGTTGCTTGAAATTCATACGGATCTTTGCCGCCAATGTCCTTCAATTTCTCCAAGTATCTGGGTCTGCTTAAAGCATCAACATTTTTTTGTCCACTACGTTTGCATTTGCTTTAAACGATGTCAATGGATACATTTACGATAGAAAAAAAACTTCACGCTTCTCCATTCACCTATGTTTTCTGAACTCTAAGACACAGAGTATGGCATCCGTTGCAAGGCATGATGGGCAATCGGAAACCTATCCATTGGATGACAACCACTCCATGGTGAACACCACCTCTCACCCAAAGTTGACTGGGATAGACTACAGCTCACTCCCACATCTAATGTGGAAAGACCGGTTTAAAAAAATGTCTGGATGAATTGGTTCTAATATAAGTGACTGGAGCTTTTGCCATGGTGATATTATGTGACTATGAACTAGTATTAAAAAGTGCGTAAATATTTGGTTGTCTTTTTTTGATGCTAGGTGCATGATTTTTTTAAACTATTGTACACTGTATACCAGACAGTATACTGCGTACCATATACTGTATTACTGTACACAGCTCTCTTATGATTCCTCAACTCAACCACAACCACAGTAAACAAACTAAAAATCAAATAAAGACAAATGCTAAATTAATTCACGCAGGGGCAATGTAAACTTTGCATTCATATTTCTGTAAAGCGAGAATTTAAACAGGATCTGATCTCCCTTATAAGCAATCTGAACATTTCATTCACGCGAGCTGTTAACAGAACTAGACGGCTGCTCTGTCAGGTGGAACGACTTCTGCCGCTGATTTTGTGCTCCAAACCTAATCCAGCTCATGACTATTCATGCTCGAGCCTGCATGTGAACGTCAGGAGGCAGCGCATCGAGCTGTGAGGCTGCGTGGAAGAGAGACAGCATGTCACAGCTCTCCCACCGACGGGAAACCTTGTTGTTGCTTTTCGGGCGAATCGGCTGCCGCTTCAGCCTCCGCTAGGACCGCAACAAAGGACTGCACACAGAAAAGGAAGATGTCTTTTATGTATTTGTTACATTTTGAAGCATGTATCCATACAGCGGAATTAAGATGCTCGGTTTGATCATTTCACATACGGACAGATGGAGTCGTAGCAAGAGCGTGTTGTTGTTGTGTTTCTCCTTGAAGATGGACGAAACATATTGGGGCTGACCGAGTGGTGAGGTTCCACCATACGAGGGGAGAGATGCGTCGGAACCGCCGTGGGCTGTTTGAGATGATAAACGCGTCTCGTGGAATTATTTCTCTGCTGTAAAGCGCAAAGCCCTCGACGAGAAGCAAAGCTAAGATCTCGCAAACCGTGCGCCGCGCCTCGAAGTACACGTGCTGCCATTTGAACTGACCGTGGTACTGATCGGAACGCGCAGCTGCCCCCCGAGGAGCAACACGCGTTGACCTTTTTTTTTTCCCGGGTGGGAAGTCACCCTCCAGAAAGAACCCGATAGCGGACCAAAGACACATGAACAATTCGGACTCGGCGGAGTCAGCCCCACGCAAGTCACTTTCATGGCAGTGGCACGCAAAATCAAAACTTTGCTGACCGTCAACATTTTGGTGTTTTTGGGGATCATCTTGTTCTCGGTCTACTGCAGAATCCAGGACCGATCCGAGGAGTTCGTCCAGATCGGACGCGCTTCTGACCAGAGGCTGCGCGCCAGACATGGTAAAGTTACCAACTTGATGGACAGGCAGTCTATTCTGCAGCGGCTAGAGAGGCTGGAGGATGTCGTCTACAATCAGCTCAACGGTAGGGAGAAGAACAACGATCATCACTCTAGCAGCCACCTTTGCTGATATCATGCGGTCAATGTGAAAATCATGCATGATCTCATATAGCCTCATCTCCTTGGGAAGGCTTCGAATAATCAGTTAAAGTATGAAACAATGTGGAAGGACTTTGCTCAGAACAGAATATTGGTAAGCTAACAAAAGCATATGCATTTGACCGAACTGGCCAATTATTTGAACGCACCTCCTCTGACACATAAACTAAGCGACTGTAAACGTCTCGTAAGTTTCCTGTCGCAGGTCAGATCCTGTCAGTCGACAAAAAAAATTGCATATTTATGATCAAAATTATTTTAAAAATCATCAGACTTTACTTCTCCTCGTTTGAGTGTCATAAAAATAGCAAATAAATAAATACCTGTTCTGTATTAGACGTGTAAATTTGGAATATTTCTGAATAATGCAAATTGTTTTTTTAAATATATATACTGATCGTAAAATAATCTTGGGTGTTTAATAACAATATACATAAACTTGAATCCTGTAGTGTTGATGCAGTTCACACTGGCCACCAGTAGAGAGCACAAATATATCAACAGTACGTTATTTATTGGCTCCCTCCCTAAACCTGAAATACAAGAATGGAACCACAATAGTAGTGGATTTTAGGGTCTGCAACAGAGTCATAGGTTCTGGGTCTGAATCTCAGCTTGGGCCTTCTGTGTGTGGTTGATATGCTCACACTACACTTATGTGGGTTTTCTCTTGTCATCACAATTCCATCCTGCCATGCATTTTCTGAGCCGCTTATCCCCACGAGGGTTGCAGGAGTGCTGGAGCCTATCCCAGCTATTATTGGGCAAGAGATAGGATAGACCCTAAAACGGTTGCCAGCAAGTCGCAGGGTACATAGAGACACACAACCATTCACAATCATAATCATAATCATACCTAGATTACCAAGATTTCCCAGAGAAAACCCACGGAGGCACAGGGAGAACATGCAAACTCCACACAGGCTGGTCCGGGATTGAACCTGGGACCTTAGAACTGTGAGGCCAGTTGCTCCACTGTGCCACCAATCAATTTCTGCCAATTCCTCCCACTATGAAAAAAAAAAAAACACACATTAAAAAGTCTAAGTACTTTGTGCGAATAGAGAGTTGATAAATAGATATTAAAAAATAATTGGAAAATTGGCCATGATGATGCAACTGTTCTGTCTATTATCCTCAAAATGTGTGACACTAACAACATACAAATGCAGGTCTTATCGAGTGTAGTTTAACTGTATTTCACATTTCTGAATTGATATATTCAACACATGCTTTAGCACATTGGTCACATTCAACCTTTGCTTGTGATGGCTTTCTCTTCCAACATTTCATGAACATGCATGTTAGGTTCACTGAAGAATCAAGTCCATGTGCTAGTGTGAATGCTTGTTTGTGTATAAGTCTGATTGGCATGCAATATTCATTCATCATTACGAGGATAAGCAGTAGAGAAAATGAATGGATGGATGGATGGATGGATGGATGATGGATGGATGGATGGACAGACAGACAATGTCTGCCTGGAAACATTTACTTATGACCACAATTCCTTCAAGATTTTTCTTTTTAAAAGCAAACCCAAGAATATTCCGCATCCACAGGTCACCCCATTCCTCAATTTTGCAGACTTCTCATATTTGGGGAATAGCCACATTGAGAAGAGGATCTCCGAGTATCAGTGTTTATTACCATGTCCAGCGGCAATATGAAGTAATCGCCCATTCTCTCTGTTGTTTATTGCCTTGCAATGGCATGTCACAGTAGTTACACCAAGGTTCCATTAGATTTGAAGGACATAAACAAGTCTTGGAATCGGACTTCTGTTGGTTTCCTAATGGTGGGTAACCAGACTCAGACTCCCAACAAAAAGGAACAGTCAACATTTGTCAATAGCTCATTTTGCTGCACAAAGCATCAACATGAGGGTTATCATCTGCCAAGCTTAACTGCGAATGCCACCCCGTTTCGCTAATCAGATGAAAAGGTTTTAAGCTTGTTAACAAGCTTAGGAAGCAATGTTTTGACCTTAAGTAGTGCATCAAGGTCACCAGATATCTCCTCACTGCCTCATTTTTACTCTATGCACATATGATCAACTATTAATGCCAAAAGAATGTTGTTTGTTTGTGGGTGTGTGAAACGTGACGTACATGTCGCACTTTTCAGGTAGTTTATTGTCTTTTTTAACTTCAAACCCCAATTCCAATAAAAGTTGGGATGTTGCGTAAAATGGAACTAAACCATAAGACAATGCTTTGCAAGTCTTGAGTGGGGTTTGGATGTTCTCCCCGTGCCTGCGTGGGTTTTCTCCGGCCACTCTGGTTTCCTCCCACGTTTCCAAAAATATGCACTAATTGGAGACTCTAACTTGTGCCTCGGTGTGATTGTGAGTGCAACTGTTTGTCTCCATGTGCACTGCGATTGCCTGGCAACCAGTTCAGGGTGTAGCATGTCTGCTGCCAATTGACAGCTGGCATAGGCTCCAGCACTCCCATGACAGTCGTGAGGATAAGCGGGTAAGAAAATTGATGGATGCATAAAATAAAGGTGGAAAGAGTATAGCCAGGGGTAGCTTGTTTCAGGTGGGTTAAAATAGAGTAGGCTGGAATAAAAATATCAAATTAATTTAAATATAGGCAAAATTTTTTTTTTCTTCATTCCAGATATTTTGTAGTCTTCCATTCATCCCAAAACCTTACCTCTTACAAAATAAAACATACCTTAGAACATTCAATGGTAGTCATATTTTATTTTTATTTTTCACCAAAAATTGATTTCCAGACTGTTACACAGCTTATTAATACATCATGTGCAGAGTTATTTGGCAAGTATTTTAATAATTTTCAAGCATATTTCACAAGTTAAAGCTTGATAAAGCTGAATGCTTGATGGGTTTTAACAAAGCAAGTTCTGTGTATTTGTGTCAAAAAGTAATGTGTGATATGTTTGGATAATTATGAGGCAGCATTTTTTCTTTAGGCAAAATGAGTCATAAAAGATATTCAATTAAATCAGAAAAGTTAAAAACATATATATAAAAAGTCTCTCAGCGGGATACAGCACTCTTGAAAAATCTAAGATACTCCAGTGTGTTCACAAAATCGTGACGCATTTTATTTCCAATACTCAACAGAGTCACAAGAAACGTTTTGAGCGAAAAAGACACAAAATTAACTGCCAAGGATTTGAGAAGAATCAAAGCTTGAAGATAATGGGAAACCATTATTCAAGTTCACAGTCTGTCATATTTCAGAACTGCAACCTACCTTGAATGCCTCAAAGTACATGATGTTCAGTGTTCAGAGACATGCCCAAAATACAAAATGCTGAAAAAAAAAGACAGAAGCTGAAGCCTCTACACTGGGCCAAGAAATATCTTAACTGTAAGTGTGAATATCTGATTTCTCAAAGGTTTTATGGCCTGATGACATGAGAGTGGCCAGATGGATAGGGCCGGTGGTGAATGACTAACGGACACAGAGCTTCATTTTTACTCAGATGCCAGCCAAGTTGGTCCAGGGTACTACTATGGGTGGGTATTATTAAAGATAAGCAGGTTGGACCTTTTCAGGTTGAAGAAGGGTTCAAAATGAAGTTTTAAAAGACACTTTCTTCAGGAAGTGGTACAGGAAGGAATCTGGATCTTATATATATATATATATATATATATAATATATATATATATATATATATATTATATATATATATATATATATATATATACATATATTTACGCAGGAAAATGGTCCATCACATGCATCCAGGTACTCTTCTCTGTGATTGGTTGGAAAAGGCTTGAAAGGTAAAAAACTGCTGACATGGCCCACTTCCTCACCTGGGTTCAGAACTTGTGGGTCGTTTTTAAAATGGAGATAAAACATGAAGGAAAACAGTAAACCTATCAAAAAATGTCTGTGATGCTGTGGCTTCTGCTGTACAAAAAATGATCAGCTGTAAATCAAGAAATGGACAAAATCCTTAGGTGGAAGTCTTATCACCATCATTAAAAATATGGTTGCTATATTGATGATTTCTTTTGGGAAAAATTTTGTTATTTTTAATTCTCAGTTATACAAATTACAATTAAAAAAAGTATGATTTAAAATGTGTTACTTGCATAATAATTCTGCACACCAATAGTTGGCAAATAGTTGTCCACATTGATATTCTTTTACTTTCTCAAACATGATTGTTTGAGGTTTATTCACATTTTTTGGTTATCCTAAAGCACTGTGGTTGCTGTTAATATATCTGTACACGTGTAGTTTCCTTCAGAAACTGTCAGTCTCTGACTAGTGACATGATAATGTTTTTGTTCTTGGACACCCATTCAGTAATTTAATAGGCATACTTTTACCAGTAAATTGTGCTCTTCAAACATCCACTAATGAGCAGGTGTGACAATATAGTGCCACCTTGCATTGTGCCCATGATACATGCACTGCCATACTTCAAACAATCTGCTTCAGATAAATCTGTCAGTTACAGACATTGCCATGAGTTTTGGGCTCCATAATTCATTCAACATGTAATCCCAATTTTTTTTTATATTTTTTTTAATATGAACATAGATAGTGATCTGGATAATTTAAAAGACTATTCAAATTGTATTGTCCAAACTTCAATAGGAGAAATTTTGAAATTAAAATGAGTGATTTATTCTTACATCTATGCATAAAAAAAGACCCTACAAATTCCCGCCAACCCAAAAATTTTTTACACCATGTAATAAATATAATCTCTGCTAATATTTTGGTGTTTTGCAATGTGAGACGCCATCATGAATTTGGATCTCATAATGCACGAGAGCATGAATTCATGAGAACTGACAGGTGAATGGTGGCAAAATGGGGTGGAGACAGAGTAAAAACATTTTGTAAAAAAAAAAAAAAAAGAAGCAAAATACCTACCAACAATAGTTCTGAAATGTAGGAAATCGGAACCACAACCCCTTTTTTCCATTTTCCATACCACTTGTCCTCCCTCGAGCCGCGGCTTTCCTGGTGCCTATTCTAGGTATCCTTGAGCAATAGGCGGGTTTGAACATAAACTGGTCACCAGCCAATTGGAGGGCACATATAAATAAACCACCGTTCGCGTTCACACCTGCGGGTAAGTTAGAGTTTCCAAATGGGATTGGATTGGATGTGGAAGGAAACCGGAGTCCCCGGAGAAAAAGTGGATTATTTTAATGGTTCTAATAATGTATGGTAGAAGAAATCACCTCTTCTAGCTGGTTATGTTATGGAGAGCGTCCAAATAAATCAGACATTGGAATTTGAATGCACTTAAAAAAATAAAAAAACATTAACACAGTAATTTAGGATCAGCAATTAACCTAGGAAATTTTTTTGGGGAATGTGGAAGTTGGACAAAACGCATGACAGATAAACATTCGATAAAGTCTTCTTTTTTTGGAGTTCAAATTGTAATACTAACACAACGACAAGACTCAAAGGCTTTTGTAAACACACAATGGCAACCAGCCAATGGATGTACCCATATTCTTTTTCTACCTTGAACCAGCACTAGACTTGCAATTTTTTTGAGCCCACAGTTACATCGAGGTTCTTTTCATCAGCCATTTGTATAACTCTCTGGCCTTCTTTGTGTCTGAAAGTTCTGATACCCCGGGCACAGCTGGAAAACCCGATATACCTCTTATCTATAATGCCCAATTATAGCAAAGAAACCCATGCTGTTACTATTCCAAGAAAGCCACTGCATGATGAGAAAATGTCACACTTCCTTCTCCTCCACACCGACGTAAACTTGATGCTCTGACTGCATCTTAATGATGAAAATAACAGCGTGCATTGACACATTATGTATAGCTCACAATTGCAGTGCATTTCATTGCACAGAGAAGGCCGGGGAATGCTAGCATTAATCACATATATTCCAACCAATAAATGTAGATTAGGCTGTGCTTGAAAAACCAGTGTCAGACCCAGATAAGAGTCAATTCTCCTCAGCCTTGAGGAACGGGATAATGAATTCACTGGCTCACCTGCGTCAGCAGTCAGTCACTCTCAGTAATGAAATATGTTCTGAAGGAGCGACAAACACAAACCTGACAAAGGGCGTTAATGATAGTGTATGTTCAGCCACACATAAGAGACATCAAACACTTTGCTCCGAGGGCACATTTTGCCGGACACATGGGGGGACTTGTGTGTTTGTGTGCATGATCCCCCCAGGTCACCCCAGTTCCGACTCCTGTGACTGGAGGCATTGTTATCTTTATCCAATTTCAGCACACAGTCTGCAGTTTCACACCAAGTTCTGGTAATTCATGTTTCATGCATTTTTAACCAAACCAGACAGGATGGGGATGAAGCTCTTGGATCTTTAAAGGGCTGTTTTACTGGGTTACCCCTGTCTAATATTTTTTTTAAGAAAAAAGGTTTAGACAAACACAATTCCTTAGCCGTCGGGTTATTTCTCTTGATCGTTTCATTGTCTTTCGAGAACACTGTTGTGTCGTGCAAAAGTATTAGCCCCATTTCTGAACCAATTTAAATATCAGACAAATATCCCTTCATCCATTCTTAACACAATTTATCTTGCTCCCAGTTGTGGCAGTGCTGGAGCCTATCTTAGAAGACTTCTGGCAAAAGGGAGACTACACCCTGAACTGGTTGCCAGTATCTTGCGGGCATCAAAAAAATCAGAAAAAAGTAAACTTGAAATGTGATTTTAAAATGGCCATTCCATTAGGTAAGAAAAAAATATGTATATTCAAAGCTACATGGCTCTCTGTGAAAAAGTAATGGCCCTGTAAAAATAATCACTGGTTGGGCCATCCTAAGCAGCAACAACTGAAATCAAACGTTTTCAATAACTGTCAACTGTACACAACTGTCTTTTAAATCTATGTGGAGATGGTTCTGTCCACTTTTCCTTACAGAACTGATTTAATATAGTTGAAATGGAGGGTTTTCGAGCATAAACGACCCTTTAAACATCATGACACTGCATTTCAATCCGATTCAATTCAAGACTTTGAACAAACCACTCCATAACCTTCAATTTATTTTTTAAGCCATTCAGACGGTGACATGCTAGTGCGTTTTGGATTGATATCCTGCTGCAGAAACCGAGTGCACGTCAGCTTGAGGTCACAAACTGATACCTAACATTCTCCTTCAGGATTTTCTGTTTAAGAGTAGAATTTGTGATTCCATCAATCACAAGAACTTGTCAAGGTTCTGAAGAAGCAATACAACCCAGGAGCATCACACTACCATCACAATGTTTGATTATTTGTAGGATGTTCTTGGTGAAATGTTGTGTTACATTTTTGCCAGATGTAACGAGACACAGTTTCCAAAAGCTCATATTTTATCGAGTCAGTCCATATAATAGTATGATTTGTATATTTTTTGATCAGCAATGGCTCTCGGCATGGAATACTGCCATAGATGCCATTTATGCCCAGTCTCTTCCTTGCTGTTGTGTAATGAACACTGACCTTAACTGAGGCCATGGAAGCCTGTAGTTCTTTAGAAGTTCCTTTGTGGCCTCCTTAATGAGTTCATAATTGTTCCAAAATTACTGCATTTGACGTTAATGGCCCCGACAACGCGAAACTGCAAGGGCGTCGGTGGAAATTCAACTACTTTGGGTCAAAGAAAAAGAAGAGGAGGAAACCGGATTTGTTGGCAGAAGAGGTATGCACAGAGCTGACAACTGAGTGTAGGGACTTTCAATGTTGGGACTATGACCGGAAAAGCTCAGGAGTTGGTTGACATGATGATTAGGAGAAAGGTTGATATTCTGTGTATCCAAGAGAGCAGGTGGAAAGGAAGTAAAGATAGAAGTTTAGTAGCAGGGTTTAAATTATTTTACCATAGAGTAGATGGGAAGAGATGTATTATGTAGGACTGAATGTTAATATCCCTCTATTCATGCATAATTTGACTCCAATGAGGCTCTGTGGGATGTTCAAATAAGTGCTGGCACCCTACGGGTTATCAAGTGGGCTTCCTTTCGTCATCAAGTGTTTCGCTGATAGGCCCACAACACTCTCATCAGGGTTCAGCAGTGAATCCCAGTGTCCCAGGTTCACCCCCTATGTGCCATCAAATCTCCTGAAGGCCCAATTGGGGTCTTTCCTCTTTATCCACAGCCACTAGTTGGCCTTTTCCACCACCTTGGAGAGATCTCTGACTGCCTGCGGATGGGCCTTCCCTCGGACTCACATCTCTCTGAGTAGCCTGGATGTTGAAGAGGCTACAAACCTTCTGCAGCAAACTTCCACCAGCCATACCTCTGCTCTCCAACCTTGCTGTTACACTTTGGCCACAAGTCCTGCATACCTCAGCTGCCTTCCTACCTTCCACTCATACGCCTCCTCGACTGCCCCCTCCCAAGGCACTGTGAGATGCAGACCAAAACACTTGATCTGGTCGTAGGGTGGTCGTTTTAATCTCAGATGGAAAGCAGGGCTTCTTGTCCAGGTCTGCCAGCAGTTTCCAGTCTTTTGCACTGCCCAGCTGTCCGCTGTCTGGTGGCTTGTGAGTGTGGATGTTTTGGCTTCCCCCTTCCCGAACAAACAGCCTTTGTTCCCAATTGGCTGGCAGGGTGGGAGGGCGTTCACCCTCATCCCATGGTTCTCTAGAACACCAGCGAGACACTTCAGCACTTGGTTGTGCCGCCAGGTGTAACAGCCTTGAGTAAGGCAGGTATTGCAACCAACCAGGATGTGCTTCAGTGTTGCAGGACTTAGGCATAACAGGTACTTGGGATCTTTTGCATACCACTGGTTTAGGTTTGTGGGAGAAGGCAAGACGTCATATACAGTTCTGATGGTAAAGCTTGCCCATAATGCCTCCATCTCCCACAGCTCTTTCCAGGTGAACTTCCTTGCCTCCACTCCTTCCCAGGCCAACCACTGCCATTGCTTCGCCTGCAACACAGCTTGGGCGCACTTTTGTGCATCCTCTTCTCGACTTACCTCCTGAACCACCAGCTTGCCCTGCTCAATGGATTAGGAGAAATGGAGTAGGGGTAGTTGTAAAGGAAGAGCTGGCTAAGAATGTCTTGGAGGTGAAAAGCATACCAGATCAAGTGATGAGGCTGAAATCTGAAATTGAGGGTGTTAAATATAATATGGTGAGCAGCTATCCCCCACAGGTAGACTGTGACCTAGAGATGAAAGAAATTCTGGAAGGAACTAAATGAAGTAGTTCTAAGCATCCTAGACAGAGAGAGAGTTGTGTTTGGTGCAGATTGGACATGTTGGTGGAGGAAACAGGGGTGATGAAGAAGTGATGGGTAAGTACGGCATCAGGAAAGAAACTTTGACGGTCAGATGGTGGTGGACTTCGCAAAAATGATGGAATTGGCAGTGGTGAAAACCTTTTTCCAGAAGAGGCAGGAACATAGACTGACCTACAAGAGTGGAGGTAGTAGCACGCAGGTGGATTATATTTTGATTAGACAATGTTATCTGAAGGAGGTTACTGACTCTAAGGTAGTGGTAGGGGAGAGTGTAGCTTGACAGCATAGGATGGTGTTGTGTAGGATGACTCTGGTACTGGGTAGGTAGATTAAGAAGGCAAAGGTAGAGCAGAGAACCACGTGGTGGAAGCTGATAAAGGAAGAATGTTGTGCGGCCTTCCAGAAAGAGATGAGACAAGCTCTCGATGGACAGAAGAACCTCCCAGAAGACTGCACTACTACAGCCAAGGTGATCAGAGAGACAGGCAGAAGAGTACTTGGTGTGTCTTCTGGTAGGAAAGGGGAGAAGGAGACTTTGTGGTGGAACCCCAAAATACAGGAAGTCATACAAGGAAAGAGGTTAGCGAAGAAGAAGTGGGACACTGAGAGGACTGAGGAGAGGCGAAATGAATACATTGAGATGTGATGTAGGGGAAAGTTGGCGGTGGCCAAGGCTAAACAAGAGGCATATGACGACATGTACACCAGGTTGGACACGAAAGAAGGAGAAAAGGATCTCTAGAGGTTGGCCAGACAGAGGGATATAGATGGGAAGGATGTGCAGGAGGTAAGAGTGATTAAGGATAGAGATGGAAATGTATTGAGTGGTGCCAGTAATGTGCTAAATAGATGGAAAGAATAGTTTGAAAAGTTGATGAATGAAGAAAATGAGAAGGAAGAGTAGAAGAGGTAAGTGCGAATTACCAGGAAGTGGTCATGATTATTAGTAAATGGAAAGTTAGAAAGGCACTGAACAGGATGAACAATGGAAAGACAGTTGGTCCTGATGACTTACCTGTAGAGATATGGAAGCAATTTAGAGAGGTGGCTGTGAACTTTTTGACCAACTTATTCAACAAAATAATAGTGGGGGAGAAAATGAATGGAGGAAAAGTGTGCTTGTTTCCATTTTTTAAGAACAAAGGTGATGTTCAGAGTTGTGGGAACTATAGAGGAATGAAGTTGATGACCCACACAATGACGTTATGGGAAAGAGAAGTCGAGAAATATGCTAGAATAGTACAGGACATGTATGACGGTAGCAGAACAATGGTGAAGTGTGCCATAGGTGTGACAGAAGAATTTAAGGTGGAGGTGGGACTGAATCAGGGATCAGCTCTGAGTCCCTTCCTGTTTGCTGTGGTAATTGATCGCTGACAGATGAGGTTAGACTGGAATCCCCTTGGACCATGATGTTTGCAGATGATATCGTGATATGGAGTAAAAGCAGGGAACAGGTGGAGGAACAATCAGAAAGATGGAGGCATGCACTGGAAAGGAGAGGAATGAACATTAGTCAAAGTAAAACAGAATATATGTGTGTGAATCAGAGGGGCGGAGAGAGAAGAGTGAGGCTCCACGGAGAAGAAATAGAAGGGTGGACGACTTCAAATACTTAGGGTCAACAATCCAGAGTAAAGATGAATGTGGTAAGGAAGTGAAGAAACGGGTCCAAGCAGGTTGGAACAGCTGGCGGAAGGTCTCTAGTTTGTTATGGGACAGAAGAGTCTCAGCTAGGATGAAGGGCAAAGTTTATAAAACAGAGGTGAGGGCAGCCATGATGTACGGATTAGAGACGGTGACATTGAAGAGACAACAGGAAGCCAAACTGAGGTGGCAGAAATGAAGATGTTGAGACAAAGTTAGAGCGAGCAAACTTAGATGGTTTGGACATGTCCAGAGGCGAGAGAGTGAATATATTGGTAGAAGGGTGCTAAGGATGGAGCTGCCACCCAAAAGAGCAAGAGGAAGACCAAAGACCCCTAACTGTGGCGAAGAAGAAGACGTTCATGGCTCTCTCTATGGATCGCTGGAACCCTTAAGCTTTAAAAGTGACTTTGGAACAATTTTTAGACGCCAATTACTTTATTTCTTGACTGTTCTTGTATTTGTTTGAATAGTGTCAATTTGTTGCATCTTTATTAGATTTTTGGCCAACTTGATTCTGTTACAGAGGCTCTCTTTGAGTCAGTTCT
Source organism: Syngnathoides biaculeatus (assembly GCF_019802595.1). Classification (NCBI taxonomy): domain Eukaryota; kingdom Metazoa; phylum Chordata; class Actinopteri; order Syngnathiformes; family Syngnathidae; genus Syngnathoides; species Syngnathoides biaculeatus. The sequence goes on along the minus strand of NC_084643.1, from coordinate 19,467,044 downwards.
TGGTTGAAGAGGTCTGGAGGTAACAGGCTTGGGTCTGATCAGTGAAAATTAATCAGAATTTGTCATTAGCCACAATCATTTCATTATTTTACAACAGGGCGAATTACTTTTTCACACAGGGCCAGCCAGGTAACGTTAATTTGGATTATATTTGTCTGATATGTACATTTGTTTGAAGATCTTAAACATTAAAGTACAGAAATTGTGCAAAAATATAATAATTTAAGCAGGGGACCAATACTTTTCACAGCACTGTATGTGACTTTTGAACCTTTTATTTTGGCCCTCATCCCACAATGGAATTTCTTCACTCATGTCGCTGAAGAAAAGGGCAGGGGTTAGTCAAATACAAGAAACAAACAAAATCGAAAGCTCGCATGCAATGTTTCGCTTCCAAGTCTTATACATACAGAAATAGAGAGGCCCTCCCCTCTCATGTCGTTGGCTCCGGAGGGTATCTGTGTTGTATTGTGACACGATTGCGATGTCAGATGGCTGCACTGTGAATCAAGAGCCCCACCCATAATTGTCAAAATGCCACCACTTTGAGTGGAGCAAGGCATTCTTAATTCCTCTCCTGGGAGAAGCTTCAGTGGCACCATTATTTCAAGGCCATCTGAATATGGTGATTGCACCACAGTAGATGGTGCATTAGTACGCGTTATTTATTGTGTGCATGCAGATCTTTTTTTTTTTCATTTTTTTCAAGCTAATAGTTTATTGTAGAACACCAGAATCTCAAGGTGGAAGAGCTATGTTTTACATCATCCAAAATATTCGCAACAGCTCTCTATGGTGCAGTTCACCAATTCACACTTCTCAGCAAAATCCATCCAGCCATCCATTTTCTGAGATGCTTATCCTCACGACGGTTGCAGGAGTGCTAGAGCCTATCATCGGGCAGGAGGCGGGGTAACACCCTTAACTCGCAGGGCACATAGAGAGAGACAACAGTTACACGCACAATCACACCAAAGGGCAATTTAGAGTGCCCAATTGGTGCATATTTTTGGAATGTGGGAGGAAACTGGAGTGCCCGAGAAAACCCACCTAGGTATGGGGAGAACATGCAAATTCCACACAGGCAGGGACAGGATTTCAACCTCAGTCCTCAGAACTGTGAAGTCAACCCTAACCAGTAGCAACACCGCACTGCTCCTAAGCAAAATAACAAATAGATTGTTGAAGTATTACAATTCTGACAGTGTCAGTAAAGGCTGATCATTATATTCTTTGTGAAGATAGAGTTTTTGACAAAGCTCTTGTATTGGGTATCAGATTGTTTTAAGTGACACTATTGTGGCTGACAAATGTATAGTTTTAGTCAAATTTCCAAAGCATTAGGAAAAATGGATACTTGTTCATGACTGTCTTGCTGGACCACTTACTCCCTCTCACCTCTGAAAAATGTCACAGCACCAAGTGATGTCTGTTCATCATTGTCATGATGAGTCACCTTAATTGGTGTAGAGGCATTTTTTAAATCTGAAATATAATATCCCATAAATAATTCCGTCAAACTGAAGAAACAATGTTTTAGGCTTGGTAGATTCCCAAGGACTCAGAATCATCAAGAAAAAAATATGTACCTAGGGATCTGACTTGGGTTCAAAGAACCTGCATGGATCAAGTCCTGATTTAGAGACTTTCTCATTCACTGTCTTGTTGGTGCTGGACACTGCCTCTAAAATGCATTTACGATCACAGATTCAAAGATGTAATGGAACATCTGGTGTTGGGTTAAAAATTGCTCTAAAAATGTTTTTGATCATTACATGGGAGTTAAAGCTGAAAAAGCATTTTTTCTGAAGTGGTAATATCCCTTCAAGTTCCTATATTTTCAATACAATGGATTTCAATTTATACTCAACGCATGATACGTGTGTAACGTGGAAGCATAACCATCCATAAAATGACTAAATGTTGCAGGTTTCAACTTTTGTAATGCTATACAGACCACACAGATGATGTCGAATTTCGGCAAGACATTTATAGCTACTGACTCGATTTATAATCATGATTATAAAATTATTATTTTGTTCAAGGGAAGTCCTCTGCACCTTTCACTATACTGTAGGCTGTACTTTACCATGCGTACTTGGTAATTAAATCACAGATCTTGATAGGTATTGTAGGACATCCAAATGTAATGGATTAAGTGTTTTTGTTTTATCCTCATTGTGGATTGTCAATACCCCAAGTAACCACTGATAATCATAACCTTAATATGTACAGCTGTTGCCATTTTAGTTCTCTTTTCACATGACATTCTGAGCATCAATCAGTCATCATTCATGCATCAGTTCTTCTTTCCACAATCCGGATTGGCTTTTATACAACTGTCTCTCACAGTTTCTCCTCTGCTCAGTCATGTCCTTGTCCAAGTGAGTGTTTTGCGGCTCTGTTATTGGCAGACAGTGTAACAATGCCCTCCGGATGGGGCCTTGGTGTATTGAAGCTGCTACTGCCCTCTCTGCATCCTGCCATGAAATGTCAATCCCCTGCCTTTCCATGTGCACTTATTGTTCACCTACTGTAAATCTGTCCACCTTGTGTGCATTTGCTTCTCATCCTGTGTCATTTTTTTTTTCTGTGGCAGGTTTAGCAAAGCCCATTGGGTTAGTGGAGGGTCCCGGAGGACTCGGTCAAGGGGGAGCTGCCGCCTCGCTTGGAGAGGACAGCCGCGACGCCGAGGGGAAGTATGAAGAGTATGGCTACAATGCTCAGCTCAGTGACAGGATTTCCCTGGACAGGAACATCCCAGACTACAGGCCTAAAAAGTAAGTGCATTGTCAGTTTTCTAGAATGTGCACTGTCCCTCCATCTCCAACTCAGCAACTGCTGATCTGATGTTTAATTAGAGACGAGCTGGATTCCAGCATCACTTAAAGGTCTTCATAATTGTAAAAACACAGAAAGAAAACTCTACAAAGAATACTTCTATTATTTATGGTGCCATCCTTATTGAGCTTTACAACTCTTCTGCTGTAAAATGTACATTTTCAAAGCAACATTGTGCTGTACGTTGTTTTACTTTTAATTAATATAATTAATTCTTTCCATCTCATTTATCTTCTTGCCAAAAACAAGATGTCCCTTCACGCTGCAGGTGGGTTGCAGATGGAATGTTGGATGAATATAATACAAAAATTCAAATTGAACCTTGTAATTGTAAAAGGTTTCCTTTAGGACGTTCTTGCACAGTGGGTGGTTTATGGCGATAATTATGTGCAGGCTGCCCTCAGCTTCTCATTGGGATTGTATGTGTTACAAACCTGCCTAAATTGCAAATTGTGCTGGAACTCACTTGTTTACTACAGAAATAATTTAGCTGTATGCCAGTCACCGTTTTCTTGTTTAAGGCCACATTTGTGTCAAGTATGGCTAATCCTAGTTAAGAAACAATCATAAGTAGGTACTGCAGACTGATTAGTGTGTCCCTTAAGAGTACACCTGGTCAACATAAATTATGATGCAGCCGATGAAGGCAAGTGCAGACACAGAGCAAATAGAACTATATATCCAGCACATTTCTTTTCAGGCCCAGAACAACTAGTTTCTGTGTTTCTTACCTCTAGTTTGTGATTTGAAAGGCAAATCTAGTTACCCAGTCAACAGAGAACAAAAGAAAATTACATTAAATACTCGGTTCTTGGACGTTCCTGTTCTCGAATAAATCGGTTTTTGAACGAAAATTTCAAGATTTTTTTGGTTGTGATTTGAACGAAAATCCAGTAATCAAACACCCCCAAAAAATCCGGAAATAACATAACGCGTGCGGCCTGACCAGCTGACCCACGACGGTCTTTGTTATTGTGTACAACAGCCCCTGTCCTATTGAGGACTTTTAACCCCAAATCATGGCTCTAAAGAAGTGTCACTAGATCAGTTCTTTGTACTTTTGTTAATAAAAAAAAAACTGGGGGCCGAGTCGCAACAGATACAACAATGCACGACCAGCCGAGCCTACTCTACCACTATAGCATATATTTTAAGCAAAAAATAAATATATTTCTTAAATGATTTCGTTATGTAAAGTATTTAAATTATACATGCATTTCTACTATGCAGTTTACTATCAGGAAAAGCTAAAAAATGCTTTAAAAAGCAATTTTTTTTTTTAGGCTTGGAACACATTATTTCTTTTTGCATTAATTGTAATATCAAATCGGATTTCAAACAAATCACTTCTCGAACCACATTCCTGAACGGATTGTGGTCGAGAAGCGAGGTTGTCCTGTACTTTAAACAAACATAAACTCAGCGTAAATGAAACAACAAGGCCATGGTATTCCTCTCATAAGAGACTCAATGGTCTCTTGGCAAAAGGTCATTTTTCTAATTAATGATTTAAACTACTTAAGATGCTTTGATGCAGGGTTTGATGCATATTCTTTACTGAAAGGAAATATTATCACACAGTGTCAAAGAACAATGTGAATGTAGGATGTGACACTGATTTGGAAGCCGAGAGAGACTTCTGAGATTTGTAGTGGAGGTAACAATACTTCATTCACATTGCTTTATTCTAAGGGGGAAATTGTCAAGACTGGAGGCGAGAGAAGGGCAAGTAAAAAAAAAACTTGTTAATTAATAAAGTCAGCAGAGAGTGCTCCTGGACTAAAGAGGGTTGTAGAGAATTATTTTTTAATTGTCTTTACCCTTCCCAAAAAGAATAAATTAAAAATGTTTTTCCGACACCAAGGAAAAGAGGGTTTGGTATTTGTTGATATGGTGGCTTCTGCTATCAAATTGCATCTACCTGTACTTTGTTCTGTTTAATGGTAGTTACATTGAAGTGCCGCTCTTCCTCATATACAGTAGTTCTTCCCATTTGAGCTGTTAAAGCATTTTTTTTAATTGCACCGTTCAAGATACAAAGAAACGAGCACACTCAAAACAGGTGAAAAAAAAAAATGTAATTTGAAATCCTCTCATGCTCTAATATACTAATTATGAGATCGCGACACATTCTCAAAGTATCAAAACAAACACCGTGGAGTGGATATGGTTCACTGTTTCCCGCACAACCAATTTTGGTTGTCTTTTTTTTTTTTGGTCAATGTGGTTGTTAGCTGAGTTTTTTTTTTATCAGTCAGTCTCACCACGTTTAACTTGATTTTCCCTCATTCCTAAAACATGCATATTATGCAAATTGAATCGCTGAATTGTCCACAGGTGTGAATATGAATATGAAAGGTTGGTGTCCAGTCTAAGGCTACATGCCCTATCTCGGCTAGAGTCAACTACCTTAGGTTTCATGAGCCTAGTAAGGACAACTCGGAGAGAAAATGGATGGAAGTATTGTTTTGATCAGCGATTTTGCCTCATGGTGACCACATAGCTTCTTCTGTTAAATTTGTCTTTTAAATGTAATAGAGGAGTGGATCGAACCATGACTGGAATAATTACTGTATACGCTTTTCACAAAAGCATTTAAACTCAATTTCACTGGCCACTTACCTGTATTTCTCTTTTGCCCTTCACATCCAGACAAGACACCAACAGGGACTTAAATGGGCTCTACTTGTTGTCCTTGGGCCCTTGACCTTGTTCTGATAATGGCTTTTTGGGGCCGTGGTAGGAAAAGACAATAAATGGTGACAAGATGATAACATTACTAACGTGCATGCAACAAAAAATAACGGCACAGTCACATATGGGAAAATTCATTTTCAAATACTTAATATTTCATTTGCTTTTCACTTGAAAGTTCTTCCCTTCCGGTGTTAGACACATTCACACATCTGTGAATTGAGTGAAAATATTTCATTTAAATGGAATAGAATACAATTGGCCTGCCTCCCCCAAGAGGTTTTGACATGAAGTTGTCTTTGTGTCGGAGGTTAATAACCAGTCAAGGGGATGGCTGATACTAAGGAAAAGGCTAATACTGTATAAGGATGTGAAATGGATTGAAATGTATGTATATCCTGTCACAAAACCTTTGCTCATTACAGTAATAATGAATATCTCAAATGGATTTTAGGGAGGGTGAACTAAAGAGTTTTTTTTTTTTTCCTTTGAGGGAGTATTTATGGTTTGGAAGGCTACCATGATGCATTTGTTTAGTTTAATGTTGAAATCAACAGCATGTACAACTAACTGTGGGGGAAAAAGCCAAAGCCAACAGTCGGGACTGCAAGCTGGAGTAAATGGAGATGGTGGACATTCTGTATCTTGAAAATACATCTTAATCTGGGATTCTGTTTCTGACAAAGCTTGATCTTGGTCAAATTATGAGTACTGGCCATTGGGCTCAGGTCCTTTTAAAATGAATTAGTCAATCACTCATTCTGTTATAGTTTTACAGGACTTCCTGACAACTGCAGACAGGTATAAGTGAAAAGGTTTACCAATGTCCTAGATTGGGTCCGATAACTAGGAAAGGTAGCAACAATGGGAGTGGATGGTCTCACAATTCAAATCTAGTCTTCCTCTTTATGTCATCCAAAAGAAATAAATCTGTGGCTCATGTGAGAGTTCTATTGATTCATTAACTAATAACTCCCTGCAACAGAGAGGAAATATATGTACAGTATATTTTTTGTCTGGCACTTTTGCAAGGCAAAAAAGCCCCTGAGTGCCTTTGTGCCTGGCTCCGTAAATTCATATTGTGATGCAAAATGTTCCCAATTCAAACTCACTTGCAGATTTGTCATTGTATTTATACACTTGGTAGGACTGATTGAGGGAGGCCATCGAGAGAGCTATAAGAGGGAACAAATGGAGATGCTGTGGGAGAGCATACGTGCATAAACACTGACTGAAATAATACACCGGAGAAGTATCAATCATGTTTATACTAAGAAGTTAGGTTGAAAGCATGGCTTGAAGTAGAGACGAATGGTGCATCCAAAGCATTCTCTTGCTGGCGAGACGTGGGCTGATTATTTTTGACTAGAGTACACTCAACAAACCTATATTTTGTTTTTCCACAAGTTATGCAGTACTTTTTGCTGTTCTGAAGACCCGGGTTCATTCGTCGCCCCGCCTGTTTGGAGTTTGCTTGTTCTCCCCGTACCTGCGTGTGTTTACTCTGGACGCTCCGGTTTCCTCCCATATCCCAAAAACATGCATTAATTTGACACTCTAAATTGCGCCTAAGTGTCATTGTGAGTGCAACTGTTGTGCCCTGCAATTGATTGGCAACCAATTCTGGGTGTTCCCCGCCTCCTGCCTGTTGACAGCTGGGACAGGCTCCACCACTCCCGTGACCCTTGTGAGGATAAGCAGATCAGAAAATGGATGGATGGATTGAATCCTTGTACTATTACAAAATTATAGTCCAATAGACTTGAAGTCTAATTTGATGATTTGCAAACTATTGAACCGGTAAGGACAGTTTTGTTTTGCTCCACGTTCTAGCTACTGTGACTCCATAAATGTTTTTCTTTCTAGTTTAAAATAGCTTACTTTCGCAAAGATCTATCACGGTAGACGGAAGTCTGTCAAATGCAGCCTTATGGGCACAAGCGGTGCAATCTGTTGGCCGATCCCAAGCCCGGATAAATGCAGAGAGTCGCGTCACGAAGGACATCCGGCACAAAACTATATCTGTCAACTGTTTCTGTCAGATGAAGGTGTTTTGCTGAGCCACCTGGCCTGATTTTAACCACTGAGGCGAAACCATCAGTTCTGTAATTCATTGGCTGTTAGCATAATCAGGATGCTTGGTAGAAAAGTGCCACCTGATGTTATACTCCTCTAAAACTGAAATGGCGTCAGGAGATTCACAACAGATATCCCAGGAATTTTGTCGAACTACAATAGTTTTGTAAAGAGAAATACAGTAATTGATTATGTATAATACGCACCCACAAAGTTGACCTCAAAATTCAGGAAAACCCTTCTACATATGTATAATGCATTTGAACTATTCATGATTTTGCTTTCATCCATACAAAATGTATTTCTTTTTTTTTTTAATATTCTGATGGATTTCGACGTGACTTTCCACAGTCATATTGAATCAATTACTAAAACTACCTTTTATCATTTGAAGAACACATCCAGGCTTGCATGTGTCAAGCAAACCAGGAAAAGTTTATCCATGCTCTTTTTTTTTTAATCTCATGTAGACTTGACTATTGTAATAGTCTTCTGACTGGGCTACCCAAAAAGGGCATTAAACAGCTCCAGTTCATTCAGAATACTGCAGCTCGGGTTCTGACCAGAACAAAGAGGTCAGAGCATATTACTCCAATTTTAAAGTATTTTCAATGGCTTCCAATTAGCTTTAGAATAGATTTTAAAGTTCTGCTACTGGTCTATGAATCACTAAATATCTTGGGTCCTGAATACATGAAAGAAATGCTTATGAAATATAAACCCATGAGAGCTCTGAGGTCAACACTAAGGTCAAATAGTGGCGTGCAAAGGTATGGTGATGTTTTACTTTTACTGTTTTAATTGTACTTTTTCATTTTTTTTATTTTTGTTTTTTGTTTTAAATGTTTTATTTCTTTGGATTTAAATCATGAAAAGCATATTGAGTTACTTTGTGTATGAAGTGCGCTGTGCAAGTAAATTTGCATGGCTTTGCTTTTTTATGAGCAGATTTTAGTGGAAAAATTATTCTTAACACACCCCACACCACAGGGCAACAGGTCACGATAATTGTTCAGAAGTCGCTGAAGAACAGGGATTTCTGGATCGTAAATAAGAGGCATTTACTGTGTGTATGATGATACGTTAGATTGTGATTCCCATGACCCCATTGCAGTGGTTTGGTGTTATGTATGAAATATGAATGTTTGCATCATGACTGTGTATATCGACAACAGACTCACAATGGCAAGAAATAGGAAGACATAAACTTAGCACCATGCTGAGATCCATCTGGTGTGTCCCCTCTCCTCTCCCATCCCACTGTTGCTTGTCATCACACTGATTTCCTATTTCAACAGAGCACCATCAGAATTGAAATAGCAAACATGTTGAAGCCAAAAAAAAGAAGACAATCACAGAAGTGTCAAGGGAACTGAATTTAGACTTTGATCAAGACAGCCAAGTTTATAAGTTGAATTATGATCACACAAATATCCATCACAGCCAGTTCATTCAGGCAGGTGGTGTCTACTTTGTCTCATGAGATACATTTTTAAATGTACATGTTTCAAATCAATTTCGGGATTCAAACACATATTATCTGTCAAGTGCTGATTCCCAAAATTCCACTTCTATGTCACATCTAATCTGCTACAGTATGATAAAGACTGATGAGTGAGACTGATACATTCTGACAAATCAATGTGTCAACTGCTCTTGCATTGATGGTTTCATTTGCTAAAAGCAAAATGGAGTTCCTCCTATAATTCGCCTTAAAGTCGATGAAAACACTTACAGAGCTCAGAGGTGACATTGCACTCATACTGTAGGTGTTTACACTTTGTACTTCTAGATTTGATGCTCTAATGCAGAGTGCACGTTTTTTTTCATTACGGATCTTTTTTAATAACTGCACATACAACATCAACTTCATTATTTCTACGTAATGACTCGGCACTGCTGAAAACGTAGTCTGAAGGAAATAAAATGAGTTTTTCAGCTACTGTGAGAGGAGCCTAATTGGAGCAATGTGGAAATGTTTGGACTTTGTTGTGTTGTTGTGTAACTTCACAGTATGCATGGAACTCATTGGAAGGCTTCTGGTCTGTCAAAACTTTTATTTGTCACTTCAAAATCAATGGTTAAGTGTGAAGAAAACGTTCTCAGCTGGAAGTGATTGGGAGCTCCGAAACAGAATGAGGGAATACTCGAGGTTGTTGTTTCAAGGATGAAGTGAAAAAACTTTGAGCACACATGGTTGCTCTACATTTTAGCAAGAGGTCCTGCAGGGGTCACACTCCAGGCAACTCTAACAACAGGACTAATTGTTTGCACAAAACTAAATGCAAGCAGCGGGGCCTCTGAGTTTTTGGCCACAATTTATAAAAGAAAATAAAAGGAGGCTGCAGTGAAAATTTGGTAGTTTAGTTCTAAGAGTTGCTGTCTGCCTCACAGTTCTGAGGACCCGGATTCAAATTCCCAAATGTGTGGAGTTTGCACGATTTCCCCATGCCTGCGTGGGTTTTCTCTGGGCACTCTGGTTTCCTCCCACAACCCAAAAACATGCTTTGTAGGTTGACTAAAGACTCAAAATTGCGAGTCGGTGTGAATATGAGAACAAATAATTGTTAATATGTACCCTGTGATTTGCTGGCAACCAGTTCAGGATCAATTCTGAGTACCATGAGAAAACCCACACAGGAATGGTGAGATCATCCAAACTCCAGAGAGGCGGGGCTGGGATTTGAACCCGGTCCTCAGAACTGTGAGGCAGACGTGATCACCAATTTTTCATCGTGCCACCACATTTACAACATTTTACCACAATTTGAATTATTGTCTACTATATTCTCTTTATTTACAGACAAATTTTCATTTTATCTTATGGTTTCAAAAAAAAAATTGTACCTCCAAAAATATCAAGTCTTTAGAATCAGTTCATTCAAAACTCCAGATCCTTTTCCAGAAAAAGGATGGGCTGGGGATGATGTCAGGCTAGAGGCCTTTGGAGCAGGTCAGTTGTGCTCGGGACCTCCCTGGTGTCTGTGCTGTCCACCTGTTTGGGTCCCAGCTGGACAGGCTTGCTCATTTCCACCACTTCTGGGTGGGAAGGGCTAACCATTTCTTAATGTGCAGGATCAGCAGCTCCGTGCACCAATTGACTAACATGCATGTAATATCATGTGCATTCGCTTATTATTTTTAAAAACACGCTGGAGAATTTAATTACTGGTGCTGGGATCACTAATAGCAACAGAGCTTATTCTAACATATCAACATAAAGGTTTATGCAGGTTTTCGGACAATTAAAAAAAAAAAAAAGAATTGCACTGTACCACTCGTCACGAGATAATTTTCCGCATATTCCTCCCCTCCCCTTTTGTGTCCTCACTAACATTGTTCTCTTGATTGGTTATTTTATGTCTTCACTGGATGTCCCCTCCACCCCAATTTTTTTTTTACAAATGCCTGTTGTAATATTATGTGTCTTATAATATGTAGACTATCTCGTTATTGTTTGGATTCTTACCCTTGGTACCATTGTCCACTCTGGGCCTCTGTCTGCCTCCTAAAACCCTTTTCCATTCAGCTACATTTTCAATAACATCAGAATAATAAAAAAATATAAATACAAAAATAAGCAAAGTATTTCAAACTCCCCCTTTGCACAGTGTTCCAGCACAAAGGCTGACAGATTCACCATTCTGCAGGGCCATGAAGCCAAATAGGTCAGGTTGAAGAAAAAAAAAAAGAAGAGGGGATGTTATGAGACCCCACTATGCATGTATTGGTAAAAGAATGCTGCAGCCGCTTCTGTTTCTTGAATACAACCAAGCTCTCCCTTAAAGCTTCATTTTTAAATAAATACAAAGATTTAATTTTACGGGAATTTAGTTTGATATATTTTTATGCTGTGCTAACACTGTTTTTGGCAGTTAAATATAGTTAAAAGAAAATGAAAATTAAAGAGAATGTTTAACCTTGTTTTTTAAAAAAATATTTTTATGGTCACTATCTTGGTTTGTCTCAACCCCGAGTCATGGTCTTTTCTTCGTCTCCCTGAGCTCTGGTCTCAAGCAAGTCTTGGACCAGGATTGTGTGGTCTCAAGCACAACACGAGCAAATGTCATTAATATTGAAATTATTTTTACAGGTGTAAGCAGCTGACGTATGCTGACGACCTTCCCCAAATCTCTGTGGTCTTTATCTTCGTGAATGAGGCTCTGTCAGTGATACTGCGCTCTGTCCACAGTGTGGTCAACCACACACCAACTCACCTGCTCAAGGAGATTATCCTGGTTGATGACAACAGCGATAGTGGTAAGCAGTAGCACAGCAACATCCTTAATTTCAGTAATACTCGGTTTCATATTTTTTCAATTTTTAATGTGTATTTAGCCATTTAAAAAAAAATGATTTGAGCAACTCTGATGTGGTTGGCATTTGTGTCTCCCAACAAAAAGGTTCAGGTTGGAAAATGGTTCGAAACTTGGTTGAAACCTTTCTGTGGGGGATTGTTGTCCCGTAGTTTGTGTGTATTTTTCCAGGTACTGTACTCTAACTTCCATCTACAGCTCACACGAGAGTCCAAAAACATATTTCTCGATTCTCTGAAGAATTAAGGACAGATGTTCTGTATACATCTGCTCTCAAGTAACAGCGCCCTGAAAAAGTACTGGCCCTTTCCTGATTTCTGTTAGGGTTAATGTGTTAATGTCACTCAGAGATCACACAAAGAAATACAAAATACAGTTTTCAAATGAAAATTACATTTATTAAGGCACAAAAAATATCCGAACCTTTCTGTATTCGGACCCTGAACCTAATAACAGGTTGTGCCAGCCTTGGGAGCAATCACTGAAATCAAGCATTTGGGATAATTGGCTATTAGTCTTTCACATCGCTCTGGGGGAATCTTGTCCAAGTGTTTGCTGAATTGTTTCAACTACGGCATATTGAAGGATTTTCTCGGAAGAACTGCCCGTTTAAGGTCATACCACAGCATCTTAATTGGATTTAAATCTGGACTTGGATGTGGCCACTCAAAAACCTTAATTTTGTTTTATTTAGTCATTCAGAGGTGGACTTGCTGGTGTGTTTCGGATCATTGTCCTGCTGCATGATCCAAGAGCCTTTGAGTTTGAGGGCACAAACTGATGGTTGGATGTTCTCCTTCAGGATTTTCTGGTACACAGCCAAATTTATTGTTCCATCAATCACAGCAACTTGTCCTAGTCCTGAGGGAGCAAAGCAGCCTGAGACCACCATGCTTCACTGTTCTTTTTATCAAAAGCTGTGCCATTTTTATGCCAGATCTATAGTACTGCAAAACTTCCAAAAAGTTCCAGAGTGGACTCATCAGTCCACAGAATGTTTCTCCAAAAGTCTTGAGGATGATCAAGATGCTTTTTGGCAAATGTGAGACAAGCCTTTGTATCCTTTGCTGACAGCAGGGGTTTTGCCTGGGAACTCACACATGGATACCATTTTTAGCTTTGTATGGAATTAAACCTGTAAAACCTAAACTAACCTTTTACCTAGTGTCTTTGTGTCATGAACACTGACCTTAACTGAGGCCAGCAAGCTCTGCATGTCTTTAGATGTTTGAGGGTTTTTTTTTTTTTTTTTGTGACCTCCTAGATGGATCGTCATCGCACTCATGGAGTAATTTTAGTTGGTTGTCAATTCCTGGGAAGGTTTGCCACTGTTCCCCAGCTCCATTTGTGGATAATGGCTCCGACAGTGGTTGCTGGAGCGCCAAAGCCTTGGAGATGACTTTGTAACCAATTTCAGAATGATGGATTTCAATAACTTTTTTTCCTCATTTCTTCTTGAATTTCTTCGGATCATGATGTATTGGTTCTTGAGTTCTTGTCACTGACTTCATGTTCTCTGACAGATTCTCTTTTAAGGGATTTCTTGATTCAACAAGTTAGGTTGGAACGAGGGTAGGGTGTAGCTTGTGAAATTGAAATCACTGTTTCCAAATTTTATGGTTAGTCACAGTGACTTTGCGATTTACCAAGGAGGGGGGGGGGGAATATTTTTTTTTACTGAGAGTCAGAAAAGTTTTTTTTTTTTTGTGCCTTAATAAAGTAAATCATGTCATGTGAAAACTGCATTTTGTATTTCCCTGGGTTGTCTCTGATTCATATTAAAATTGGTTTGGTGATTTGAAACCTTTGAGTTTTAGATATGGAAAAAAAAAACTGAAATCAGGAGGGGGAAATGCTTTTTCATGGCAATACATATCAAATTTAGTGTGTGATGTTTGGCTAGCAATGAGATGGTATGACTGATCTGTCCATTAATATGTAATATCCACTATTTATTCACAAGTTGCAGTTCCCTTTTGATCTAATTTTTTTGGGCCTTTGTGTATAATTAAGATCATGTTTCGTTTTAAGGTCACGTCTCTCTCCCTTGTCTTGTTATTACCTGAACCTCTGTTATTGTTGTTTTGTAAGTCCACCCATATTTCAGTCTTTCTCTGGTCATCGTCTATTGTAACCCGTCCGTACTGGTGATCTTATGTTCTTACCCTGCAAATCTTGAATAGTCCATCGATCCATCCATCTTCTACTGGTTTTCTGGGTCAGGTTGCGGGGGCAGTATTTTATTATTTTTTTTCCTGCGATTTTGCTTCTCTGTTGTATACACTTTTTAAACCTTGTATGCCCGATTCCATGCACTTGGGTCGATGTGCCTTTGCCCACACCTCTCCACACCGAACTATGACCCTGAGATTGTGTTACCAACTGTGGCAATTAATGGGAATGTGTACGAACAATAAAGATATTATTGATGTCTCATTCAGAGCTGGAAATATTTAATTGCAAAAAAATGGACCACATTGGAGATGACAAAACATGCATCTGCTCGTATTTCCTGTGACCTTCACCATTTTTGGACAGAGATGGAAGACCTGACATTTTACAGTATGTCCTGTTACTACTATTATTATTAATACACTATCCCTCTTGTGAGTGAGCCTTAGTCTGTTTACGGGCTCAAAAAAAGAAATATGATGGGACGAGGCTCGTGCTTTCAAATTTATTTCATCGTACTGTTTCCATGGTGATGAGAACAAAGCCTTATGTTGGGTGATGCTCACTCACATCAGTTCATGACGCTCAACTTCACAGCACAAAGGCTTTAGTGTTTTGAGTGGGAGGAACACCGCACCAGAATATGCCTGGTCCTCCTTCACTCAACACGGTCAACATCTTTAAGGTTGGCACAGCAAAACCAAACAAAAACAAAAAACAGAAAGAACACATCATCATTACACTAAGATCATAATTTGTAACCCTTATGTTCCATTTCCTTTACATTAGAATTACTACAATAGTGATTTAAAATTAGTCCAAACAAGACTCGTTTTTATTCCACAGTGAAGTCTATAATTATTCCGATATTTACTTACTTACTGTATTTACTTAATTAAAAGTAATTACTTTTTGCTTTGAAGCTGTCTTTTTCAATTAACCTAATCTTCAGAGGAGACAAGTTCTTTTCCTATTGGAGCACAATCCCTCTCTTACAGAAAATTAAAATGACAACTTAAATATAATGTTGGAGCTGTCAACAATACTAGAATTTGTTACTTGAAACACACAAACCCACGCACACACTCAAAAGCCAAATTCAAAGTCAAATGTATTTCTTTTCACATGTATTTTACTGTGTTTTTGTCACGAACGAGGCTCGAGGACGGACCCAAATGCACGACTCCAGAGGCAAGCAGGTAGTGTACAGAAAGCCTTTATTCGGTCCGTGGTCAATGATCAGCGAGTCAGTCATGAAAAGCAGCAGTATCAGCAGAGGCAGGCTTACTAGGATGGTCAGGGAACAGGCGAGGGTCGGTACACGGTAGGTCAGGTATACGGGATTGCAGGAACGAGGCATGCGAATCAACGATCTGGCGGAGGACTAGTTGTCCCCCGTGTCCTATAAGTACCGGGTGTAATCAGCTGAACCTTTTCAGGTGCAGGTGTGTGCCGACTAATTGGCTGACCACGCCCAGCCTGGGGAGGATGCCAGGGGCATGACAGTACCCCCACCCCTCAACGGCTGCCTCCCGACGGTCCAGGAGCGTCTGGATGGGCCGCGTAGAAGTCCTTGATGAGGGAGGGGTCTTCAATGAAGCGCGAGGGGATCCAAGAGCGCTCCTCCGGTCTGTATCCCTCCCAATCCACCAGGTACTGGAACCCCCTTCCTCTGCGGTGGGAAGACAGCCAGCCACCGGCGCACTGTGTACACCGGCCCGCCGTTCACCATGTGGGGGGGAGTTTGGCCGGAGGGGCCAGGGGCGAAGGATGATCCGTGCGTAGTCTGCCGACGTGGAACGTAGGGTGCACCCTCATGGACCTGGGCAGTCTGAGTGATACGGTGACCGGGTTAATGATTTTGGTGATTGGGAACGGACCAACGAACCTGAGAGCAAGTTTGCGGGATTCCATATGCACCGGGAGATCCTTGGTGGAGAGCCACACTCGCTGCCCCACCCTGAGTTCTGGTGCAGAACTGAGAGGGAGGATAGCCGTGCACAACGTGGACTGGAGCCATACCTGTTGAGGCGGAGGATAGGGAGTTGTGGGCGTACTCAACCCATTTGAGGTGCTAGCTCCACGTGCTGTCCTGTCTCTAATTCCTGATTTACCCTCTCTGTTTGGCTGTTAGACTCCGGATGATGGCCCGAAGTTAGACTAGCCGAAGCGCCGATGAGGGTGCAGAATTCCTTCCAGAAGCGGGCGCTGAATTGCGGACCTCTGTCCGAGACGATGTCCCGGGGGAACCCGTGGTAGCGGACGACCTCCTCCAACACCAGCTGGGCTGTCTGCTTGGCCGACGGGATCTTTGGAAGTGGCACGAAATGAACCATCTTGGAAAATCGGTCCACTACAGACAGCACAGCTGTGTTTCGTTGAGAGGGCGGTAGGCCGGTAACGAAGTCCAACGCGATGTGTTACCACGGGCGGAAAGGGATGGACAGAGGCCCCAACGGGATGTCTTATTGGCCGCACACACCGGGCAGGCATTGACGAATTCGTTCATGTCTTTGCTGAGGTTGGGCCACCAGAATCTCTGTTGGACCACAGAATGAGTTTTTGCCATACCCGGGTGGCAGACCATCTTGTTCGAATGGGCCCAGTTGACGACATCTCCGCGAAGTGATGGAACGACGAACAGGCATATCAGACGGACAATCTGCGGGCGGCGGCGTCTGCAATACGAAGACGCTGTGTGGGGAAGGTTGCTGCACGCAACGCTTCGACCACATGGGGATTAATAAGGTTAGCGTCTGAACCGGAGTCAATGAACGCAGTCACTAAGCACGAGTGAGAGTCCATTCCTACGGTGAGGTGCAAAAGCGACCGCCCTGACTCAGCGACAGTATACCACACACTCACCGGCGTACAGATCTTAAGGTCGGAACACTTCGGTCGAACCGGGCAGCGGGAGATTAAGAGTCCAAGACGACCACAGTAGAAACAA
This sequence comes from Syngnathoides biaculeatus, assembly GCF_019802595.1. Lineage (NCBI taxonomy): Eukaryota > Metazoa > Chordata > Actinopteri > Syngnathiformes > Syngnathidae > Syngnathoides > Syngnathoides biaculeatus. The sequence goes on along the minus strand of NC_084643.1, from coordinate 19,449,995 downwards.
CGCCCTTCTTGTCGGCGGCGTAAGCGCTCCTCCGCTGATCTGCCGAGTCCCTCCACTTGCATGGGTTCCGACGTAGTAGGCAGTGTGGGCGGCTGGGAAGCGACCGGGCTGAGCCTCTCCGTCTCCTGCTCGGTCATGCGGTCCATCTACCCCTGCACGGCCAAGCACTGATCCACCTTGAGGGCCAGTACGATGAGAGCGTCCAGCGAAGGCAGAAGATCCACGGCAATGAGGTGGCCATGGATCCGTGGGGAAAGTCCCTGGTAGAAGGTGTCATGGAAAGCCTCCTCGTTCCACCGGCTCTCGGCGGCCCGGATCCGGAATTCGATAGCGTAGTCTGACATGCGGCGACGGCCTTGGCGAATTGTCATGAGTGAGACCGCCGCCTTGCGTTCCAGAGCCGCGTACTGGAATACTTGGCTGAGCGCACAGACGAACGTCGTGTATGAACGGCAGATCTCCGAGTCGCAACTCCACTCTGCAGTGGCCCACACCTCCGCCCTCCCTGTCATGTGGGAAATGACGAAGGCGATCCGGGAGCAGTCCGTGGGGAAAGTGGACGCCTGCAGTTCGAAATGTAGGTCGCACTGCGCAAGGAAGGGCTGGACGTCGCCTGAGTCGCCTGAGAAACGTTCCGGTCGAGAAAGCGGAGTTATGCTGGCATGGGTGGGCTCTGTAACAGGCGGAACGGGTGGACTCGGAGCGACAGGCGGAGTGACCATCGTCGGCATAGCAGCCACGCGAGCTTGGGATGCTAGCCACGGCTCCAACCGGGCACAGATCTCATGGAGACGTTGATTCGTAACCTGGAGAGCAGCCTCCTGCTCAGCCAGGCATCTCCTCTGGAACTGTAACGATCGGCGGATAACTTCGGAGTCGGCTGGGTCCATGTTGTGGCCAGATCGTTCTGTCACGAACGAGGCTCGAGGAGGGACCCACATGCACGACTCCAGAGGCAAGCAGGTAGTGTACAGAAAACCTTTATTCGGTCCGTGGAATGATCAGCGAGTCAGTCAGGAAAAGCAGCAGTATCAGAAGAGGCAGGCTTACTAGGATGGTCATGAAACAGGCGAGGGTCGGTACACGGTAGGTCAGGTATACGGGATTGCGGGAACGAGGCATGGGAATCAACGATCTGGCGGAGGACTAGTTGTCCCCCGTGTCCTATAAGTACTGGGTGTAATCAGCAGAAAAGGGGTGGAGGTGTGTGCCGACTAATTGGATGACTACGCCCAGGCCTGGGGAGGATGCCAGGGGCATGACAGTTTTTCAGAAGCAGTTCAGGAGTCCACAAAGCAAAACACAAACCTGTTCATTAGTAGATGGACTCGTGTACTTTTTACAATCTATTGATGTCTTCATGAATCACTCCTAGTTATTGACGTTTTCAGTGACCGCCTGTCAGGTGCATCTTCTTGAAAAGGTCAGATTTGGTGCTAGCAGTCCTGATTGTATGTTCAAAGGTTGCCTTCTATCATTTGTTTTTTTAAATTGAATTTTCATCATCTTTGATGTCCTTGTGTGTTCCACTTTCGGATGGAAAAGAAGCCCAAATTGTCATTTTTTTCAAGCTATTCTAGTGGATTCTTTGCCCATGAGATGTGAAACCGCCGGCTTTCTCTTTGTTATGCGACATATTAACGAGCTTTGCTTTGATTGGATCATTCTTTGTCCCCTATTTAAATACGAAAGCTACTCAGGTTCTGATTGGTCCATATCACTACATCTGGAATCGAAGCTTGGTGCAATCAAGCATTCATAGTGACGTCAGATGCTGCAATGCTTTCGACTTGGATCCACTGCAACATGGTTATTTATACAGACTGAATGACCATTTGCCAAATTTCTGCCACTGATATTGCTCTGACACATTGATATAGTGCTCCGACCTCGACCCTCTTTAGCGGGTTGTCAGTGCACTCACATCTGGTGAAGGCCTCCTATCAGTCGCCACGGGCAGTGCAACAACAGTTTCCTCTTTTACCAATGCCAAAACATCAGGATCAAAAATGTCCTTATCAATGTAAGGATTCAAATTTTCAAAATTTTGAATTTCCTCATAGCAGGTTTGGCATAAAGTCGGAAATGACTTGCAAGTTGTATGAGATTGAACCTGCGCAAATCACAAACTGACAGATCACAGACTCAACATTAAACTCAATTTTGCTGGCTTTACAGTTTAAATTGCAAATATGAAAGAAAATTATCAAACGTTTTTAAACAGATGTCTCGAATGTCAAATGAATTCCATCCTGGACGAGCCCCCAATTTTGTTAAGTGTGAATTTAGATCAACGTACCCTTTGTTCAAACCAGCAAAATGCGACAAGGCGACAAGTTGTATTGCGCTTTTGACAATTTCATCGCACACACGTCAACACGACACAAACACGATAAAATAGTTTAGACAAAATAGGCGTTCAATAACAGAGTAGTTGAGCCACAATGGCGAATAGTCACCAAGGTTGAACAAGTGTCCCAGCGGTTATTCCAAGTTAGTGAAACTTCCAGTCGGTCCAAAAATGAAAGGCAGCAGGCGTCCGTGTGGTTAGAGTTCCAAACAGCGTAGTTTCCTAGAGCAGCGATGAGGTCGTGATAAGAAGCCATGTCACACGGACCCAAGAGTATTAGAGGAAACCGCGTAACATCATAAGAACTTAAAAGTATGAAAGCAAACACTGTCACAAAGATCAGCATTATAACAACTTAAAAGCATAAAAGGAAATTAAAGAGAACAAAGACTAAAAATACACACACACATAACACCTACTTTAAAAAAAAGTATTTAATCAAATTAATCAATCTCAAAGGTCAAAATTAAAATTCACTACTCTGTTTTCAATAAAAGAAATAACATTGCTGATTTATTGAATTGTACACTTTATGCATTGACAGTTTACATTTCTATTTGTTTGTGTACTTTTCTTCTCTGGTATGAAATTTCTATAATAGATTTATATTTCTTCTGTCCACTATTGCTCCTGAAATAATGGAAATTTTCCCATTGTGGGACTAATAAAGGTTATGTTATATTGACCCCATTCTCAGATGAGAACTCCAGTGATGTATCAAGTCCTTTTTTTGGTTCAGGGTGCTTTTTGTGTGTTGTTATTTAAAGCTTCTATGTCGGGCCTGTTATTTTGTTCAAACGTACACTCACTGCTGTGACACGGGTCCCGTCTGACCGATGTGACAAATGAACTGAATAACATATCACTGATTTCAGTGTTTTGCAGCTCCATTACATGATATTTTAAAGTGCCACTGTCATGAAATACATGATTTTTAGTACGTTATCAATGAAAAAAATGGCAGCCGCCATGGCCCCATGCATTTTTTCACCACAAAACGTGATTTTGACGTATACAGCTTTTTGTAACTCGCGCCATGAAATCCTCTCGAGGGATTTGTTTTCGAGAAGAAGCAGGAAGTGACGTACATGGTTGGACCGCCCTCAAGTGGACTCGTTTGTTTCTATTAGTTTTACCTCCGGGAAGCTAGCTCGTTGTTCCTTCGTGTTAGCCAAAATGCCGGCTCGTTGCATTGCTGAACATTGCTTGAACACTCGGGAGGATGGATTTATCCTTTATAAATTTGCAAGAGACCCGGTTCGTCGTGAAAAATGGATTGTACAGGTGCAAAGGATGAGATCTTCGTGGGTTCCAAATGACAGGTAGGCGTGTATACAACTACTAAAAAAAAATATAGTTTGGGGCGGACCCCGTAATCCTTCTCTCTTAATGTAACAAAAGATCCGCGTATGTATGACAGGGGTGCTAAATGTGTCGATGTGCACGTCGGACGGCTTGTGCATTGGGCTCGCCCACGATAGCTTCCGTGTCGGCTCACCCGCGAAGGCTGCCGTGTCAGCTCACCCGCGAAGGCTCCTGTGAGGGGTCGCCAGCGAAGGCTGCCGCATCATGCCTCGCGACCGAGCCAGTCTAGCCGAAGCCTTTCTCGTCCACCGGTCACAGCTTCGGCGCCCCATCGTCTGGTCACGGCTTCGGCTGGGGTGGCTCATCTTCAGCGGTGGCTTATCACGGTGCTGAACCGGGCCGCTTTACGGTGTTGTCATCGCACGTGGCTGAGTGAACCATTACAGGCAGGGTTGTTCATAGCTGCCACCTTCATCCGCGATGAACAACAATGCCAATGGCGGCAGTGATAAACAATTGTTTACCTATACCCTAATGCGGCCCGGCTCAGCACCGTGGTTCGGCTCGTCGCACACGGGCTGCTGCGTTTTGATCGCTCGTGGCTGAGTTCGCTACATACTGTCATTCTGTCAGGGCGTCTGTTGTGAGTTAGAAGTGATCTGCATATAATCTAAATATGGCTCGAAACGATAGAATAATATTGCCCTGGACACTTGAGTCGATTGTGAGACACTCTCTTCTTCGAAGAGCTTCCGTGTCTGAAGGGTCGTGTCCCACAGTAGGGGCCACAGCGTGCCTTTAAAGTGTATGACATGTCTAATTTCTAACGGAAATTATCTTATCGAGACAAAAATATATATTCAACTATATCATAAAATGCATATCCTGTTCGATGTTTTTACCAAAAAATATAAGTGTTTATGAATTAAAGTCAGTGAACTTTAACTTAGTTTCCCTTACCTGAAAAACGACTCATTTGGAGTGGCCTCTGACGTCACTGCAGGGATGAGGATTAGCATGGATCGTCTCTGATTTACACCGAAGAAAAACCCACTTGTTTCAAGAATTCCCGGGTCAGCTTGATGTCCCTGAACTGGTTGCCAGCCAATCACAGGGCACATAGAGACAACCAGCTGCACTCACAATCCCACCCAGGGGCGATTTTGTTATGTGCAAGCCTGCACAAGAAGGGCATGGGCTGGCCACCACTCCGAGTGGTTTCATCTATTACACCTGTCACCGGTCACAGCTGTTTCTCATGAGGCACTGTGATTAGACCATGTATTTAAGTTGGAGTGTTGTCACTGGCATTTGCCAATTCGTTGAGTATGCTTTACCGCATCCAAGGTTACTCCCCCGCTGCGCCATGATAGTCCAGTCATGTTTTTGTTATGCTCTTTAATTGTCTCTTGTTATCGGACATTGTTTCTTTTTTTTTGGGGGGGGGGGATCCTGCCCTCTTGGACTGTGTTGTCGTGCACAACTTTAGTTTATAATAAAATCCATTGACATCACGTCTTTGTTTTGGAGTCCTGCATTTGGGTCCGCCCCCGCACCGTTGGTTTGTGACAAACTGGCCAGACCAGAACCCAGCAGGGAAGACAGTCATGGGGCACGTCGATGGGGACGCCGGCTGCCTGATGATCAACCATCTACTATCCGGGAGGGCTCAGTTGTGACATATTCTCCTCCCTTGCCTCCCGCTCCGCCCGTGTGCCATGAGTGTGCCCCAACTACAACTCGCTCACCACCGTGTATTGTTGTGGATTCAGATTTTTCGGATTACGAGAAAGACTTAAATTTATATGACCAACTGCCTGATTCGGACGATGAATTTCAACTTTCCCTCCCGGTGATGAGTCTCGAGGAGTTTGTTTCACAGTCCCACGCTTCCCGCCCCTGTGTGCCTTCGCCTAGTGAGTCCAATTCTGCTTCCTCTAATCCTTTTTTTGGAACCCGTTTGGCCATCTATCCGGGCCCTCCGCAGGGCGGCCAGAGGAGACGCCCAAGCAGGGTGCCGCCTGGCGCCTCCCACGGCACGGGGACCAAGACAGCTAAGCCACTGCAGAGTGTTGCCCACTCCACGCTTCTGCTCTAGCGACGGCTGAGTCTTAGCTGACCTCCGGCGGCGCTTCGCCAACAACCAAGCCACAGCAGCATCCTGCTTCCACTTCAGCAACGGCCGAGCCTTAGGCAACTTCCCTCAATGCTTCAGTGGCTCAGTCGCCGCCGGGCTCCAAGTCGTCGATCTTTGAAATTGAGGATCTTTTGGACATTCTCATACACAGCTGTTTCGAGCCTGTGCAGCAGTGAGGAGTGATCCGCTGCCGTGCCACATACACGTCACGGTAGCAACCAACCCGGTACCAGATACAGCACACGTCACGGTGGAAACCACATCCATGTCGCGGTGGTGACAGACTGCCCGATGAAACATGCCAGCGCCGCGGTAGCCTACAAGGTGCTACCGAGCCAAGCCCACATTGTGGTGGCAACTGACCATTGCCGCACTACACCCAGGTAGCGGTGACGAACCACGTTCCGGTCCAGGCGGTGGTGAAGGCTCGTCGCCCACCCCATGTTTGGTCCAGGCGGCGAAGGCTCATCGGCTGCCTCATGTTCCGATCTAGAAGGTGGCGAAGGGTCGTCGGCTGCCTCATGTTTCTGTCCAGGTAGCGGTGAAGGGTCGTCGCCCGACCCACGTTCCGGTCCAGATGGGGGCGAAGGCTTGTCGGCCGCCCTACGTTCTAGTCCAGGCGGTGGCAAAAGCTCATCAGCCGCCTCACGTTCCAGTCCAGGCAGCGGCGAAGACTCCTTGGCCGCTTCACGTCCCTGTCTCAAAAGCTGAGCTGTCCCACGTCCCTGTCCTGGTGGCAACTGGTCCACGGTCGTCTGAAGTCCCTGTCTCGGTGGTGCCCTGTCCACGGTTGTCTCATGTCCCTGTCTTGGCGGCGACCCATCCACTGTCGTCTCACATCCTTGTCTCGGGGGTGACCCGTCCAGGGCAGTCTAACGTCCCTGTTTCAGCGGCGACAAATCCACAGTCACCTCCGTTCCTGTCTTGGCGGCAACAGGTATACCTCCTTCTCATGTTCCTGTCTTGATAGCAGCAGGTATACAACCGTCTCCCGGTATACAACCGTCTCCCATTCCTGTCTCAATGACGATGGGGCTACGGTCGCCTCACATTCCTGTCTCGATGGCTACTGGCCTCCGGCCACCTTCCACTCCTGTCTCGACAGAGACCGAGCTACTGCCCGTCCACGTCCATGCCTCGACGGGACCGATCCTCAGCCGATTGATGCTCACGCTCCGGTCTCCACAACGACTGGCACGCAACCTCCTCACGCCCCTGTCTCGATTGCGGCCAGCTCCCTCTCCTGCTTCGATGGCAATCAATCCTCGGCCGCCTGATGACCACGCATCAAGGGTAACCGATCCCCGGCCGCCCCATGACCAAGCCTCGGCGGCGACCAATCCCCGCCCGCCTCACAACCACGTCCTAGGAGGTCTTTGTCCGGAGCCGTCACCTGCTCCCATCTGGTTCTTGCTTTGCCTTTGGGTTCCTCCTCGAGGATGTCCACCCGAATCGCCCCGTAGGGACACTCACTGGTGCTTGGCGTCCTGGCCAACCTCCTTCGCTCTTTGGCCGTACGCCTCGCTTTGGGTGTCCAGGACAGCCACCAGACTGACTGGGGTTTGGAGGTTGGTGCCCTCCCCTGGTCCCGGTTCCACCCTCGCCGGTTATGTTTTTTGGTCTGTTTTTTGTTTTTTGACGCATCTGGGATTTGTGCCTTAAGGGGGGTGTTTCTGTCATGTGCATGGCTGAACCACGGCCAAGAAGGCCATGGCCTGGCCACTGCTCCGAGCGGTTTCATCTATTACACCTGTCATCATGTATTAGGGCTGGAGTGTTGTTCCTGGCATTTGCCAGTTCATTGAGTATGATTTACTACATCCAGGGTTACTCGGCCACTGCACCATTTAGTACAGTCACACTTTTGTTATGCTTTTTAGTTGTCTCATAGTTATCGGGCATTGTTTCTTGCTTTTTGAATCCTGCCTTCTTGGACTGTGTTGTCGTGCACAACTTTAGTTTATAATAAAACCCATTGAATATCATGTCCTCGTCTTGGAGTCCTGTATTTGGGTTTGCCCTTGCATCGTTGGTTCGTGACAAATTTAGTGTCCAATTAATGTTGCATGTTTTTGGGATGTGGGAGGAAACCGAAGTGGCTGGAGAAAACCCACGAAGGCACGGGGAGAACATGCAAACTCCACATACGCAGGTCCGGGATTGAACCTTAGAACTGTGAGGCCAACACTTTACCAGCTGAGTCACCATGCCGAATGGATGAATATAAATGTCAAAAAGCTGGTCTGATTAGGAGAAATATCAATCCATCCATTTTCTTGGCCGTTTATCCTCACAAAGATCGCGGGAGTGGTGGAGCCTATCCCAGCTATCAACTGGCAGGAGGCAGGGCAAACCCTGAACTGGTTGCCAGCCAATCACGAGGCACTTCGAGAAAAACAACTGGACTCACAATCATACCTAGGGGCAATTTAGAGTGTCCAATTATTGTTGCATGTTTTTGGGATGTGGGAGGAAACCAGAGTGCCCAGAGAAAACCCACGTAGGCGCAGGTAGAACATGCAAACTCCACACAGGCAGGTCTGGGTTTGAACCCAGGACCTCAGAACTGTGAAGCTAAGACTTTCCAATAATTATAATTATTATTATAATTAATATAAATAAATAATTAATAATAATCATCATTTTTAAATTAGCTCTTACTCTCGCTGTGGAAAATCCTGTCGCTGCTGATACTGTTGCTTGAATTGTAAAAAGGTAAACTCCAGTACCCATGTTTTTAGACAGCTGGCAATAAATCCTGGATGCTCTGTCATGCACTGTAGATGGCCTGGATAATCTCCCTTTTTCTGGTGAATATGTTGATTCTCATGGCAGCAAAAGCTCTCTTGCTGTTTGCATAAGAATGAAGCATTTAAATGCACACCTGTGGATATAATAAAAAAAATAAATAGTAAGTTTTCTTCAGCTTGTCCCTTTAGGTGTCACCACAGCGTGTCTTCTCAGATGAAACGCTCTTATTTGTTTGGCACAGTTTTTACACCAGATGCACTTCCTGACGCAACCCCTCGGGGGGGGGGGGTGGAGTATCCCCAGTGGGATACGAACTCACAACCCTTAAATATTAATTGACAAAACTACAGGAAATTCGCCGTCAATTTATGTGCTAAGGGGGTGGCACCACGGAATGTCGTGCTGCAGTGGGAAGTTCAGGCCAACGTAAAAATTGCTCTGTTCTTCATCGCAGCAACATCAGACAGTGCCTGGGGCTGGTGGAAAGATTTTTGAGTGCGACTTTGGCATGCTTGTACTAGAAACAACAGGGGGAAAATAGACAAAGCCATCAGAATCAGATTTATTTGGCAAAGTGTGTAAAAAAAAAAAGTGTGTAAAAAAAAAAAAAAAAAACACCCAAGGAATTTTTCTCTGGCAGATGGTGCTGCTCTGGTACAACATACAGAACATAGAACAAAAAAGCAGCAAGAACAAAGAACAAGAGAAATTTCTATTTATAGGAACTGCAAGATGTAAAATCTTATTCATTTAGAACAGGTATGAGATACAGTAGGTGTGTTGAAATCCCACATTGATTTTACTAAAGGCTTCACACATTTAAGTGCTTGGCTGTACGTCGATTTTAAGTACAACAAGCAGCGATCAGAAAACCCAATGGGTGCACGAGGATTTGCACGATATGCGTTTTTTATGGAAGTGTAACAATGGTCGAGGGTGTTATTTGCCCTTGTCCGACATTTCACATGCTGCTTATATTTAGGGAGTTCGTGATTAAGTTTAGCTGTGTTGAAATCTCCTAGGATATTGAACGGTGAATCTGGGTGTTTTTTCTGTCTCTCATTTATCTGCTCGGTGAGCGTTAGCAGTGCAGCGTTCATGCTAATTTGAGATGGAATGCACACACCGACTTGAATAAAAGATGTGAACTCACTTTGTGCATAAAATGGCTTACAGTTAAAAAACAATGACTCTAAAACCGGGGTGCAGTGTGTGCTTAGCTTTGTAATGTCCGTGCACCATTTCTCATTGATGTAAAAGCATTTTCCACCACCTTTCAGATTTCTGTTAGGTTCAGGTCCGCACGGTGGAATTGAAAGTCAGATACTGTCATGGCGGTGTCCGTGGTCAGTCCACAAAGCCAAGTCTCTGTAAAGCACAAGGCTGCAGAACGTCCAGAGTCTTTGCAGGTCCTTATCAGAAGCAGAAGTTTGTCCATTTTGTTGGCTAGGGAGCGTAGGTTTGCGAGATGAATCGACGGGAGCGCTAGTTGATGTCCTCTTTTCTGCAGTTTAACTTGTGAACCAGCTCGTGCCCCCCTTCGTCGATGACTCGTAGCCTTGAAGAGTATGCCGATGAGTAACTCGGGAAAAAGCTTCAAAGGAGTCATAATAATTGCTGTCCTACTATCCTGAGCATTGAGACAATGGAAAAATTGTATACCGAGAAGTGTCTGCGGGAAACTTTCAAACTCTCTTTCAAACTTCCCTGCTTACCCTGAAATATACTCAAAGCATTCACCATGAACTATAGTCCACGAGTTTATAAACTGTGGAATTCTTTGGTGAAATTAGTATGGGTTGCATAGGTTGCCTTTTTTTTTTTTTAGCTGCTGTGTCACCTCCTTCTTAAAATAAACAAAAACACAACTTTCTTTTGCAAGAGTGACCAATGCAAAGCATGGAGTTATTGTATACTCAGCAGGGAAAGTGTCCCGACTTCCTTGAAGGCTGCTACTTCAGCACTCAATATTTGGGCAAGGCCTGCTTTATTGACACTGGGGAACAGCTGTCCTTCTGCTCCTGTTAGATAATAAACTTAAACCATGTCACAAACTAATTTTGACCAAATTACGTATAAAACTATAAACAATAGATTCTGATAGAAGGGGACCTATATTTTCAGAGATTATTTTTAGCGTTGTGGTAGCCTTTCTGTCCTGACATAAGACAAATACCACAAATAACCTTCAGATTATTTGTACAACACACTTTCCATTCTCATTGAAACTGACAGATTTATGATAAATCACACATTTTCCATGTCTCCTCAACATATTAGTTACTGTAGCTCAGACACCATGTAATGTTTTAATTTGTCATCCATTGATAAATTGCACTTTAGCTGAGTCCAGATGTGCGAGTGATTTCAATTAATGAGACTCACCATGTTTACACCAAGAACGTAATGAGGCTTTACAGGTTTTTATTCCATACAAAGCTAACAGACTAAAGTTGACTCATCGAGTGGAAATCTAAACTCGAGCTCCTTCTGGAATTTCTCTTTCATCTTTCGTCACTAATGTCCTCAGTTTCAAGTTTCAACCTCATCACTCAATCTGATACTTTTTTCACCTTCAAGACATTCTTAGCTAACTCTTCCAGTTTAAAATAATGTGTACTCCCTTAAATAATTTGAACCCTGCTCCTAAGCTTCTACCCTTACTGCCTTTCCACCTGTTCTCCTGGACACACAATATATCAACCTTTCTTCTAACTGCCATGTCAACCAACTCTTTAGGATTTCCTGTTCCAGTCCTAACATTAAATTTTCACATTAAGGTCAAGCGTCTGTGCTTTCCTCTTCTCTTTCTGCCTTAAGAACCCACTTTCCACACCGCCTTCCTCTTTGACAATGTAAACAATGCAAATGGTAAATAATTTTTACACGGTTTTAAAACGTTTTAAAGCCAGCAGGTAACCATTTGGCAAATATAACCTCACCTGAACTGAACATCTGAACATAGTCTAATTCAAACGAACAATAGAACCACAAAGACCTACAATAATCATCTTGCCATAAAAAGAAAGGATGATGCACCATGGAAATTTGTACTATGTACTTTATTCAAGCTATGATTTTTATGTTAATGATATTGCGCTACAATATATTCTAGCTCCATATTTCTCAATCCAAGGATGAAGGCCAGTGTTTTATTTGATTGGATCACTCATGGCCTCATACTTTTTCTTGCAGTAATTAAACACTCTAATACTTGTATCACATTAAAATTATGTTGGCTGTTGGGCTGCAGTAAGAGATATTTTCATCAGAATCAGATGTATTGAATTTTGACTGCATAGATACCCAAGTGACATACAAACCCAATTTCAATGAAGTTGGGACACTGTGTTAAATAAAAATAGAATACAATAATTTGCAATTCAACCTATATTTAATGTAATACACTACAAAGACAACATTTTATGGTTGCAACACGGGCCAAAGAAGCTGGGACAGAGTCATGTTTACATCACCTTTTGTTAGGACAACATTCAATAAATGTTTGGGAACTGAGGACGCTAACTGTCGAAGCTTTTCACTGTCGGTGGAATTCTTTCCCATTCATCCTTGATGTACAGACTCTGCTGTTCAACAATTCCGTGTTTTCGTTGTTGTATTTTACGCTTCATAAATGTGGGACCCATTTTAAATGGGAGACAGGTCCGGACTGAAGGGAGGCCAGTCTACTACCTGCACTCTATTACTACAAAGTTACTACGCAGTTGTAATGTGTGCACAATGGGATTTGGGATAGTCTTGCTGAAATAAGCAACGTCGTCCATGAAAACGACATTGCTTGGATGGCAGCATATGTTTCTCCAAAACCTGTATCTTCCTTTCTGTCATCAGCATGGTCATTCATCTGCCTGGGAGTGGTCTCCTCCCCTCTGCCTTGTTTGTGTAAATTATGCCATGCATATATGCCTCGTGTGTCATGTTGTTCGGTGCCAGTTCGTTGCGCATCGTTTTGCCTCGTTGCCACGTTCCTCGTGACTGTCATCTTCTCACATTTCTTGTTCCAGGGGTTGTCTCATAATAATGAGATAAGAGAATGAGAATAATTGCCTTGTTTTTTGGACCTCACATTCACCTTTTTGGACTGCCTTCAAATGTACCGAGGTCAGCTTGAATTAAACTTCCCAATATAACTATCTTTTGCCTTGAAGTTGTGGATTTGGGTCCTAACCCATATGCTGCCCATGACAAAACGAAGTGGCCATAACATGGACCCAGCAGACTTAGACCTGATGTGTGAAGCCCTCCAAGCACAGCAGAATGAAGAACTTGCTGCCCTCCGACTCCATCTTAAGCAGGGTTATCTCCAATCACCGGGCCCCTGGGCTGGTACAAGTCTGAAGATCATTTTGTACTGGGCCACAAAGAATTGAGTGATTAAGTGATTAAAGGGGAAATCAAGTGCTTTGCATGAACAATGTATCCAATAGGTCATATATTATGTACTCTATTTTGACAATGTGATGTTAAATCCTCTCTCATTTAATAGTGTTCCTGATGAACTTGCGGTCTAAATTAGCAAATCCAATGAATCTCTGCAACTCCTTGCAATTGGTGGGGGTGGGCCATTGGAGAAGAGTCGACCTTACTGGGATCCATGCGAATATGTCCCTCGGCCAAGATGAATCCCAGGAATGTGACGGAAGGCCAGTGAAACTTGCACTTTTCCATCTTGACATATATGATATGTCATAGTAGCTGCTGCAGCACCTCCCTGACGTGCTCGATGTGGGAAGCTTCATCTGAAGAAAAGATCAAAATGTCGTCGAGGTAGACAAACACATTCTTGTTCAGTCTCTCCCGTAGCACATCATTTATAAAATTTTGAAAAACTGCTGGCGCATTAGTCAGTTAGGTGTGTACGTCCGAAAATGTCATCCTCAGAGATTGCATACGGTGTGTTACTTGGCATAAGAATTTACCATTGGCTGCGTATGCATTACGGAACCCTTGCGTCTGAAAGGCCACTGCGCTCGAAGCCTCGACTACCCATGGATTAATCAGATTGGCGTCCGATCCCGAGTCAAGGCTTTAGCTGAACAAGTACGACCCCATGTGCTCAAGGTGACTTGAAGCAGTGCTCGATTTGATACTGCCTCACCGGAGCCATAATCTTGAGAGCAGAACACTTGGGCCTGACCGGACAGTGGGCTATTAATTGCCCAGCCGTGCACAGTAAAAGCATCGGCCCTCTCGCCGGCGCCGCAGTCGTTCCCCTGCCTGGTCATCGAGCCCCTGAACCTGCAGAGGCTCAGTCATGGTTATGGGCGTCGGCAGAAGAGGAACCTGTGTAGCGGACGCACCCTGCTCTCCCTCTAGTAGCGAGTCCACCTGTCCCTGGATCACTAGCCTCTGGTCATTCCTGAGAGATGGGGCGATGAGCGAATCCAGGGAGGTAGGCAATTCCACTGCAATGAGGTGACTGTGGATCTGGAGTGAAAGCCCTTGGAAAAAAGCATCGAGAAGCGCTTCTTTATTCCATCGACTCTCAGCTGCTCTGATGCGAAACTCAATTTCATAATCTCCCACATGACGCTGCCCCTGTTGAAGTGTGATCAACATAGCCGCTGCCTCACGTTTCGGCGAGGCATACTGGAAGACTTACATCATGGCACATACGAAGGAGGTCCAGGAGTGGCCAGTTTCGGAGTTACGACACCACTCTGCTGTAGCCCACGCCTCTGCTCTCCCCGTCAGGTGGGATATGACGAAGGCAGCTCGTGCACGGTCCGTCGGGAAGGCGGAAGCCTGCAGCTCGAAGTGGAGGTCACTCTGTGCGAGGAAGGGCTTGACATTCCCAATGTCTCTGGAAAAGCATTCGGCCCGGGAGAGAGGTGTGTACCCGAACCGCTGAAACTCCGTGACTGGTGGAGTGGCAGCAGCACCCTGGATTGGGGTAGAAACTTTGGCGGGCGCCATTGAAGTGACAGTCGCGGCACTAGCCTGAGATGCTAGCCATGTCTCTAATCGGGCACAGATCTCGAGAAGTCTTTGGTTGGTAACCTGGAGAGCAGTCTCCTGCTCGGCCAGGCGTCTGCCCTGGATCTGTAGAGAGCGGCGGATGGGTCCTGAGTCAGCTGGGTCCATGTCGTTCTGTCATAACCAGAACTCTAGTGTGGACCCAAATGCACGACTCAGTAAGCAGGGAGGTAGTTAAAGGAAGGTCTTTATTTGTTCCAAGGTTGTAAGCCGGGAGATCAGTCAGAGAAAGCAGCAGTATAAAGGATGTTAAGCTTACTGGGTTTGTCGGAGGACAGGCAGAGGTCGATACACTGGGATTTGGGATCAGGAACAAGGAAGTGGGGGAACGAGGCATGGATGGCAAAGATCTGGCAAAGCCACACTGTCTGCTGGGTCCTATAAGTACTGGGGTTCATTATCCCCGATGAGGCGCAAGTGTGCGCCTCCTAATCAACGCAGGTGTGTAGGGGAACTGCACAGCCAGGGCAGGGACCGGCAGGACCATGACAGGAGGAACACTTCCATTCAGATTTGAACCTGTGGCTGTAAATAATGTTGAATATTCGGATGGTTATACGGGCGGAATGACGCCGAAGTCTGACTACTCGGAGGCCTACGCACGGGATGTAAGTGCGTAAACAAAGGTCCCGGGAGCTCCGGGCCGGCAGACAAGGAATGACATTGAGTCTGACGAGCGAGCTCTTGCGGTGCTCCGCGAGCCGAAGCTCGGCTAACAGTCTCCCCTGGACGCCGAAGCTCGGCTCGCAGCCTCCCGCCGGAATGCTGATGCTATAATGCTATAACTATCTCTTGCCTTGGAGTTGTGTACATGGGTCCTATCCCTTGTCCTGCTCGTGACAAATTTCACCATTTAATGTAGGCTTCACAGATTTATGTTACCACTAACACAGCCCCATACCATCACAGATGCTGGCTTTTGAAATGTGCTTCCATAGCAGACAAGATGGTTCAATTTCTCTTTGGCCTGGACGACATGCCGTCCAAAAACCACCATACGGTGATATCCTTCACACACTGATGTTGGTATTTAATGAAGTGCCGCCTCAAGGATTGAAATCACAGGCATTCAATATTGGCTTTCAGCTTTGTCGATTACATGCAGTGATTTCTCCAGATTCACTGAAACTTTTGATGATATTATAGACCGTAGATGATGAAATCCCCAAATTCCTTCCAATTGTACATTGAGGAACATTGTCCTTAAGATGTTTGACTAGTTTTTCCATACAGTTGTTCACAAAGAGGTGAACCTCTACCCATCTTCATTTGTTAATGACCAAGCAATTCAGGGAAGCTCTTTTTTATTTCCAATCATGATAACCATATGTTCCCAATTAGTCTGTTGACCTGTGGGATGTTCCAAACAGGTGTTTGATGACCATTACTCAACTTTCTCAGTATTTTTTGCCACCTGTCCAAGCTTTTTTTTTACATGTGTTGCAGCCATAAAATTCTTATTGATTATTTACCAAACACAACACTTCATCAGTTTGAACTTGATATATCTTGTTTTTGTGTATTGAATTAAATATGGGTTGAACATGATTTGCAAGTCATTGCATTCTGTTTATATTTATGATAAACATAATGTCCAGCTTGATTAGATTTGGGTTTGAATGTATGTATGGATATACATGCCCAAAAAGGCCACTACCAAAAAAATCCATGACTTTGCATAAAGGATTTAATATGCTTTGTTCTGTTAATCATTCAGTTGTTACTGATCGCTGTAAATACAGTCGGGTAGAAAAATAGTGCTGTCAATCTCATTCCCATTGCGTTTACATATTGATGAGAACATAAATTATTTTACTCATCATTCTTTGTGATCCAGGTCATCATTCAACCCTGAGTTTCACCTTCACGCTTTAACACTATAGAACAGTCAATCTCAAGGGATGTGGCTTTCCTTTGAATGGTATATACTGTATGCACTAAAATTACTGCACCGTGCATGCTATTCCACTTTTTATTTTAGTGCGTCATTTCCCAAATATTGTCAACATGGAGAGGCTTGGGAGATTTAAAATACATCCATCCATCCATTTTCTTATCCTCTTATCATCACAAGGTTTTTGGGAGTGCTGGATCCTATTTCAGCTATCTTTGGGCATGAGGCGAGGTACACCTTGGACTTGTTGCCAGCCAATCGCAGGGCACATAAAGGCAAACAACCATCTGCAGTCACAATCAGACCTAAGGGCAATTTGGAGTCTCCAATTAACCCATGTCTTTTGGGATGTGGAAGCAAACCGGAGTGCCCGGAGAAAACCCATGCAGGGACGCGAAGAACATGCAAACCCCACACAGGCAGGGCCAGGATATGAACTCTGATCTTCAGAACTGTAAGACCAATTCCCTAACCAGACACACCACCATGCTGCCCTGTAGCATAAATACAGTCATATGTAATAATAATAATTAGGGTGTCATGGTAGAGCAACAGGTTACCGTGTTGGCCCCATCGTTCTGAGGACCGGGGTTCAAATCCCAGTGCCACCTGTGTGGAGTTTGCATGTTCTCTCCCTGACTGCATGCATTTTCTCAGGGCACTCCAGTTTCCTCCCACATCCCAAAAACATGCATTAATTGGAGACTCTAAATTGCTCCTAGGTGTGATTGTGAGTGTGATTGTTGTCTGTTTTTACATGTCCTGCAATTGGCTGGCAACAATTTAGGGCATACCCTGCCTCCTGGCCGATGACAGATGGGATAACCTCCAGCACACCCTCGACCCTTGTGAGGATAAGCGGCTCTGAAAATGTATTGATGGATGGATAATCATAATTACAGTTGAGGTGGGTGGAAATGTTGGTGACTGGTTCATCTGCCCGACAGTTTTCAGGACATGGGTTCAAAACAGGCCTCGTCTGTGTGGAATTTGAATGTTCTTGCCATGCCTGAGTGTGTTTCTTTGGGTAATCTGGTTTCCTCCCACATCCCCAAACCATGTTTATCTGTGCCTTCCGATTGGGTAGCAACCAGTCCAGGTCGAACCAGACCTCTCGCCCAAAGTCACCTGAGATTGGTGCTAGCACATTGCACATTAAACCCAAGATAGGTTCAACGTGTCAGAAAATGGATAGATGGATGGAGTCCAACAGACTTGTACCCTGGCCAACACACTCCCATTTATTCAGTCCTCCTCCATTTTCTCTTCACTCTCATTATTTTGTGTTGTCTGTTAAAATAATGGGAACACAATACTTTCTGTGTTCCCAGTTGTTACATGTGATTTGGCTAAACATTAGTGCTTAGGTTAGCGAAATGTTTGAGAATGAAATGCTATCCCATGAGGGGGAAATGATTTGAATCACTCAGGGTAGAATTGTTCATTGAGTGATACATGTCGTTTACAGTGAACAAATCACAAGTCACACTTGGTCAGCTCTCAACAGCCCTTCCCATGCCTCCGCATTGGGCGAAGATTAATGAGTGACTTGTGGAACACCATAGTTCCACTCTCAGCCACAACACTCACAGCTGAGCTCAATTGGACTGAGAAAGTAACAAATCAATTTGTGAAGTTGATTCTAATAATTACGGTCACCGCTTACAGTGGTTGCATGGTGCTGAAGCCTGTCCCAGTTGACTTCGGGCAAAAGGCGGACTACATCCTGAGCTGGTCATCACTCAGTCACAGGGCACCCTAACCCAGGTTTTCACACTTGCATTCAGACCTTTACTGAGTGCGTACTAAAACCATGCTGCTCACACCAAAGTCAGGCAAGTGGGTTAACCCTAACCTTTACCTGCACCATCACAGAATTATATTCACTCAAATGATTAATTCATTAGAAAGAATCATTCATTAAAGACACACTATTTTTGTAGTTTGTCTTTATGAGGACTCAAGGGATTTGCGGTTTGAATCTCCATTTAAACATATCGCTACAGATTTTGCATGTTCTTTCTGTGCTTGTCTGGGTTTCAATGAATATTTTTATTTCCTCCCACAATACAAAAACATGCCTCTTAGGTTAACTGAGGTCTTTAAATTGTCCATCTCTGTGCGTGAAAATCTAAACTGTCAATGAGTTGTGACTAGTTTTGCGTGAGGCCTCCCTTCTAGCCACCTGGGACAGACCTCAGTTACACTAATGAGGACAAGTCTCAATAGCTGTTATGTATTCAATGAGCATTTTATATTATAACTAATTTTACTCACGGTTGTTGTGTGTCGCAGTGTTGCAGAGACTGGTTGTAACGAGGATGTGAATGTGTCTTTAATCATAAGGTGTGTGAATGTTTGTGTTGCTTTGTAAGCATGAAAGAAGCTTTATAAATTGATGTTTTATTGCTCGATTGAAGTTTAATAGAAATTGATTCATATTGTAAGTAACAGTCAAAAGCTAGCTGTGGATGTTGGTCGAACCTTTCGCTTCTTATGTATCTGTATTAAAACTCGGCTCCCTGTAAGCACACCGCTCAGCACTAACCCTTAGCAACGGTCATTTTTCCTCTAACACAACACAACAAGGAATTTGTAAAGCCAGACCTAATAAAATTTGTTTTTAGTGATGACAACCAGCTTCATCAGCAGCATTAGAGGAGAGCTCCACAATTCTTTCTCTTACAATCCACCAGATCTGTCAGAGCAGGAAGATACGCTCCATAATCATAATTCCGCTGTGCATATATTATTAAAAACACGGTGTCTGATGAAAATATTTGAATACTCCTAATAAACATGGTATTAGCAAGTATTTTTGTTTGGTTGTTAGGCTATATAATTTTAACAGGAATGTGTGTATCATTGCATGCGTACTGTATATAAAATTGTATGTATTAGTGTTGTATTTAAGTTGTTACATGCTTGTACCAACTTCCATACTTTCACATTTTCATCCAGAAATAGAAAGAAGGAAAAAAAAGATTCAACATCAAACTTAGTCATAGTACTCACATTTGCTCAATAAAGCTACCCAAGAAAGGTTTACATGCTCGACAACCCAACTTTTGTAGGTCAGACACATTCGTTTTTTTTTCATTGGTCACTATAGATCACTTTAATGAGCAATGCTGTCTAATCTGCTCTTTTACAGTGGAGCTGAAATTCAACTTGGATCAGTATGTGAACAAACGTTACCCAGGTCTGGTCAAGATCGTGAGGAACAGCAAAAGGGAGGGTCTGATCCGAGCCAGAATACACGGCTGGAATGCAGCCACAGCTCCTGTTGTTGGTTTCTTTGATGCCCACGTCGAGTTCAACATTGGCTGGTAAGAGAAGGTCATATTTTAAACTCGCAGGTCACGGGTTGACTGGTATCTTTTGACACCTATACTTATTTGATCTGCTTTCTATCTTTCCTCCAATACAAAAGGATGCAATATAAAATTACCATTTTCCCTTAATTAGGCACTTAAATGTATTATGTGACCTAATCAGCAATAAGGTTTTTCCACGAGCTAGGCCATGAACTTTGAGTTCATGGTAGCAAGAGTTCTTGGGACCATTCAGTTTCTCTAGTCATAGTATTTGTTAGTTGAACGCCCTACTGGATCCAAAAATTGCTGATTTCAAGCTTTCAAGTGTTTTATTTTGTAATGTAGTGTATGTTTAATATTTGTAATACCCCAAAAACCTAAGCCTTAATCAAGGTGAAATAATTGAGAATTGATTCTCATTTGCAATGAATCTGGGTGCAGTCTTTGAGGCATGGAGTTTACTGAAAAATAAATAAATTAGAATATATTTATTATATTTTATTCAGATAATATTCCTTAATAGATTGTGCAACAGAAGCTTGCAAATGAGTATAAATGTGATTTATCAGATGGAAAATGCAATTGTAACAGCCTGAAGCATTACAGAGTCCCAGTACAAATTTTAGAACAATAAATCACATCTATAGTTATCTGGAGGCTTCTAGATTCAAAAAGACATGTTTTTTTCCCCTGACTTCTTGACATAAGGCAGTTACATTTTTTTCTGCTTTAGAGTACATCTCACAGGCAATTAATGAAGCTTTCAGTCACCCTGTGCTATGATGCAATGAATAGTTCAGTTGTTACTATATTATACAGTTCATACATGTATTTATTTATATTTTGGTTTGTTTTGCTCTGCTCAACCAGGTAGGCATTGGAAATATCTTACCTCTATAAGGGTCAATGAATGAATAAAAAATACATGACTGCATGAACAGCTCTCAGCCAGTTTTTTTTTAAATAGAGCAGTGTGGAGTATTTGGTATCTGAAAATGTGTTTCCAGGAGAAAAAAAACCCACTACAATGCGAATTCTGTCTGGGGAGGTTTTCTACCCCCCCTGTAAATGACTGGATTGGAACATCAGAGCATCCCCACTAGCCAGATTTACGCCGGTACTCATCTCCTCTGGCCTGCCAGAGTAAGACGCACATGCCCTCTTCGGCCTGGACCTTTGTTCCTTAGTACAACCGAGTTTTCCAGTGGTGTACTTTGCTACCGGGGCAGTGGTGGATCTCGTACCTGAGCCCATGGTGGCAGCGGACCTCCCAGCGGTGGATTTGGACACTGAATCAGTGGCTGTCTCCTGAGCTCATGTTAGGGGTGACCACAGAGTTTGTCAAGCCTACCCCTTGTCCACCAAGTGCAGCTTAGTGGTGAAATGCAAAGACTGGTGTTTGAAGTTTTACTTTTCAATGTATTTTAATCCTCTTTTTTTTCTAACCTTGTGGAATGTCACATAACGGTAACTTTGTGAGTGAAAAAGTAAAAACCTACAGAGGTCTCTCAATCAGTACCCAAAGAATTTAAGGTATCTCTCAGAATACCCTAACCAGCACGAACAATGAAATTATCCCGTTGTTTTTTTTTTTTATGTTCCTGCAAAGGTTCCTGTGTTGGGAAAACCCCTAAATACCTGCACCATGTAATGTGTTCCTTTCTCCTGTGAGATTTGAGCAGAACAGGTTAAAATAGCAAATTTAAAGGAATTTACCATGGAATGCATAAGAAGAGGATGCAGGGGCAATACTGAATTGTAGGAGCAGATGGAAATTTGGATCGGACTCACGCATAGCAATTTTACGTTATTTTGTTCAGAGCTGTGGGTGTATAGTTGTTACAAAAAACTACATCTATGGGTCTCAGTTCAACGTTTAACTCCTACCTATTTTTACCAACAAAACAGTCACTCAAGCACTGCACTTTATTTGAGCCTGTCATGCTGCCAATGTTTGTGAGGGTTAGTAAGACGTGATGTTGCTATTACTCAGGATTGTTACATCAATTATGACCCGTGTCTTCTGATCTTTATCTAAATCCTCTCTGTCAGAGTGGTTACCCACTCCTAGTTTGTCAGTCTGGGTCTGGACATCCCACAGGATCTTAACCTGGTAGTCCTCAATCACCTTGGGTGGTTTCTAGCATCTTGATTCTGGCACCACCAGTCCATATTAGGTGCACTATCCCTGCTACCGGGTTATGCCACTCAAGGTATGGTTTGCCTGTCAGCATATTACACCCTTGTGTGATGTACTGCACTACCTTTGGGGCTTCTTTGCATAGCTTGCATCTGGTGTCCCATCTGATGTGGTAGCCAAACATTTTAAAAATCAATTGATGTTGTGTTGAGGGCCGATTCTCATGCTTCCATAATTAGTGCTGTCTTCCAGTGCCATTGGTATGTTTTATCTGTCAGTCACTTCTTCAATTTGTCTGTTGTACGTGGGATGTAGAGGGGCTTGACTTTCTCTTAGAGCTCATCTGGTTTCTTTTCCTTACTCCGCTTCTGTTGCCTGAGGCACTAATTTAGTAGTTTGTCCCCAGTAGTCATCTTCTTGATAAATCCTGTGATGCTCCTAGTACCCTACCCCCACCACCTTCCATCTTGTGTACAACCTCAGGATGCCAGATTTGGGGTGAAACCCTCCATGCATTGTAAGGGGCTTTCTCAAATCCTCACTCCTTTCAGTATTCTGAAATAAAGACAATTGTCCAACAAATTAAAAGTCAAATTTACTTATAACTATCTATTACACCTATGTTAATCCTGGTCATATTTTTATATTTTATTTTTTTTGCATTGCGGATCAAAGCACCAGAAAAGACGCATGATGTCTTTTGGCTGGTGCTATTTTGCAACTGCTTTTCCCTCCTGAAAAAAAAACATTGACAAAATCTTTCTTTTTAGTTTAAAATGTTTACTATAACCAGGATGAGAGAAGAAATATACATGGCATACCTCAAGAGAGAAACCACTCAACAGCAAAAAGCATCAGAATGCCAGATTGTATTTGTTAAAAAAAGATGACATGAACCATGAAAGTTTCCGAACAGAGTTTTAAGAATGAATTCTGTACCCTACAAAACCATTTTATCTGTCCATTTAAGGAAAAATTCATCCAATTTAATTTGTAGATGCTTCATCATGCAACAAGCCAACACAAAACACACTGGAAACCAAACAAAGGACTTCATCCAGGTCCCCTTCCCTGAGTTAGCATCGAGATGTAAATACCATTAAAAAAAAGATGAAATTCTTAATTTTAATCTCATAATCATCTCTTGATCTGAAACTCGGCAGCACAATAGTGCAGCTGTAGAGCTTTGACTTTGCAGTTCTAAGGGTTGAATTCCCAGTCCCTCGTGTGTGGATATCATGTGTTCTCCCCATGCCTGTGTGGGTTTTCTCTGGGCACTTTGGTTTCTTCTCACATCCCGAACACATGCATTAATTGGAGACTCGAAATTGCCCCCAGGTGTGATTGTGGGTGCGACTGTTTGTCTCGATGTGCCCTGCGATTGGCTGGCATCTAGTTCAGGGTGTACCCTGCCTCCTGCCCGATGACAGTTGGGAAAAGCTCCAGCACTCCTGTGACCCTCATGAGGATAAGCATCTCAGAAAATAGATACATGGATGTATCTGAAACCCAAATGTCTTCAGTCTACAACAAAAAATGCCATACTAATACTTTTGAAGGGGAAATATACATGGGGCAAAAATGTATGCTCTCCCACTTAAAAGGATGAGAGACCTGTAATTTTCATTACAGAGAGACATACAGGGACAAAATGAGAAAAAAAATACAGAAAATACCATCGTATGATTTTTAAAGAACAAGCGGTCTCTCACAGAGTGAGCGAGAGAGAGAGCGAGAGAGACAGAGGGAGAAAGAGAGAGGGGGGAGCTTCATGCAGCCGTTGAGACTTCACTATGTTAATCGTGAACATAATTCAATTTGATTTACCATCATGATGGTACGATGGTGAACAGTACTTGTTGACAAAGTCATGTCTTTTATTCATTTTATTATCTTGTCTTAATGCGAAGTTAGCAAAATGTTTATTGGCAACTTTCAAGTACGAATGCTTTGGCTGACTCACCACCTGTGAATTTAGACACAGCAGAACTGTCACTCACCACAAAGGCTGTCCATTCTTGTTGAAAGCTTTGGTGATCCTCATATTTTTTTCTTTGAGTGACCTTTGTCAAAAGCGTTTCCATCATTAGATCTCCGTTCAACCCTGCTGCGCCTGGGCACATCGACTGTCACAGCAGTCTATGGCAGCCCCACTAGGAAAAACTCTCTCTGTGTCATTTGTGTTGCCTGCACAATGATGCAAATCTGTTTGTCTATGTAGAGCCCTGACGGAAATCAAACATTGTTCATAGAATTGTGTTCAGATCAATTGTGTTCGTTTATCAAAATATATCTGGATTTAAAAAAACGGACTCATGTTTCAAATATATGTTTGATTAAGATTTGTTCAATTATGACCAATTCATTTACAAAGCCTCTTAGTTTACATTCTCTCTGATTTTTAATGTCACACCCTACTTTATGTATTCATAGCACAATATGTTAATCACAGCCAGATTGGCATTTTAAAAAATTATTTCACACCCCAAATGTATACGCTTGTCTTATGTGTTTGCTCTTTTTCATTTTTTTCTCCATTTTCATTGCTCCATTTTTTTTGAAAATGACAACAAAATAATCAACATCAGTTATACCTGTTGTTCAAAATTACTTCAAATTCAGGATCATTCACTTTCACCTGCGTGCAAGTTCATATCTTCTATATCCAGTGACTACATGACAAGAATTAGCTTAGACGTGTCCTGAAAAGTTCACAATTTACTTTCCAGTCACATGACAGGTATCTCCTATCCAACAGATCAAAAGTTCGAAAGAGACGCAATTACATTTTCCACAGATGATGGAAAAGACTGGTCCTGGTATTTATATGTAATGTTGATATCAGACACTTGGGCCTCATTTACTTAAATTTGCATAGAAATGTTCTCAGTCACTTGTCTGTCTCCATATGCCCTGCAATTGGCTGGAAACCGGTTCAGGGAGTACCTTGTTTTCTACCCATAGGCAGTTGGGATAAGCTCCAGCACTCTTGTGATCCTTGTGAGGATAAGCGACTCAGAAAATGGATGGATGTGTGCTTTTTTTTCCCTCAGCCACAAGTTTAGTGTACCATCATCATCCTCAGATTCATGATATGTGAATACCTGGCCCTTTTTCTTCTTACCATCGTTTGTATGTGTGTAGTCAATCAGATCCTTCCCGTCAACCTGCAATATGCTTGAAGTTTACCTTCATTTCCGTATAAAATGGCATCCGTTTGAGACATCTGCGCAGAAACAGACAAACAAGTTGTGAAACATGGCCTGAACACTTTCGTAACTTTCTTAACCCTGTGATGCCTGACCCCAGAAATAATGGACAGAAATTCAGATATCTTGAATCTGGAACATCAACTTGGCACAAAATTTGAAAAAAAAAAAAAAGCAAAAACTATTTCCACATTTTTTTTCCATTTGAATTGTAAATGACATACATACTAGAACATCAGCCTCTTTAGGCCTCATACTTTTTTTCTCTTGTATTATGAACAGTGGTAAGCATGAAAACAGCAGTTAATGTCATGACCCTGCCGCTCCAGCCCGGGCTATGCGGGTGGCCGCTATAATTGGGAGGCACGCACCTGCGCCTCATGTGAGCTGATTATCCCCTGTTTATATAGGACCCCGATGACGACTGGTTCTCCGCCAGATCGTTGAGGTTCATGTCCCATTGCAGCACTTTCGTATCCCTGATCGTCAACCCGTGTGTACCGACCTTCACCTGTTCTCCGACTGACCCCGTAAGCCTGACTCCTTTGACACTTCTGCATTCATTGATCATTCTCCCGTGTACCGACTCCTGCCTGCCCGCTTACCTGCTCTCTACGCCCGACGTCACAACTACCGCTGCTGCACCTGACTGCCTGCCCGATCCCCATTGAATAATAAACGTTTTTCGTGATTTACATCTGCGTCTTCCCGTGTAGTACTGCATTTGGGTCCTACCTTCGTTCCGATGGGTCGTGACTGAACGATCTGGCCAAAACAGGACCCAGTGGGAAAGACGCGGCGTCTTCGGGACCGACGCAAGGTAGACCGACTACCAGAGGACCAAGTCTGTCCGATCCGGCTACCCGGACCATGACGTCCTCCGCGTCCGTGTCACACGCTCCGCCGGCGAGCTACGAATACGTCCCGACCACGACCCGTCCAGCACCACATATTCTTCTGGACTCTGATTTTTCGGACTATGAGGAGGACCTTGATTTGTATGACCGGCTGCCTGAATACGACTCAGATTATTTCAATTATGAATCTCTTCGCCCGATCTTTCATCCCAGTCAGTTCGCTTCACCTCCCCGTGTTTCCAGCACCCGAGCGTCTTCGCCCGGTAGGTCCGAGTACATCAATCCGTTTGTGGGAACCCACTTGGCCATCTACCCGGGACCTCCACTCCCTTGTGCCTCCCGCTGCGCGGCAACAAAGACAGCGTCCTCGTCCTCCCACTCCTCGGCGACAACGGTGAAACCGGCAGACCCGCAGCTGGTGGCGAAGCTTCCAGCCCAGGGGGAGGAGGAGCCGCCAAATCACGAGGTGTGCTCCCGCAAGATGCGGCCAGAGATAGAGCGGCAGAGCGCCGAATTGGCGGCTCTCACGGTCCAGGTTCAGCGAGGATTGAAGAACCAGCCGAGCTACGCTGACGTCGCGACTACCACTGACTCGCTGCTGACCGAGATTCACGCTGCCGTGGGAACGGATTTGCCACCTCGCCAAGCGCACATTGCAGTGGGAATGGCTCCGCCACCTCGACACGCCCACGTTGCAGTTTCGACGGACTCGTTACAGACTTTTGCTCAAGCGGCAGTGGCAACTGATCCGCTACCAAGTCAAGCGCACGTTGCAGTGGGAACGGATCCACCCCCTCGCCATCCCCACGTCGCTGTGGGAACGGATCCGCTTCCTCGCCATCCCCACATCGCAGTTTTGGCTGTTCCGAGCAGAGCTCACGTGGCAGTGGAGACCGATCCGCCGCCGCCTCACGTTGGTGTCAAGGAGGTGGCGACGTCTCCACAGCCGCTTCTTGTCCGTGTCCAGGAGTACCAGTGGCGCCCGGTCCACGGCCACTCCACGGTCCTGCTTCGTCGGCGACCGGTCCGCGGTTGCTCCCCTCTCCTGCTTCGACGGCGACTGGCACGCCCATACGTTTCTGTCCAGGAGGAGGTGGCCATGGTTGCGCTGCCTCCGCCTTCTCACGTTGCCGTCCAGGAGGAGGTGCGATGGTTGCGCTGCCGCCGCCTTTTCACGTTGCCGTCCAGGAGGAGGTGCGATTATTGCGCTGCCGCCACCTTCTCACGTTGCTGTCCAGGAGGAGGTGGCGATGGTTGCGCCGTCGCCTTCTCACGTTGCTATCCAGGAGGAGGTGGCGATGGTTGCGCTGCCGCCGCCTTTTCACGTTGCCGTCCAGGAGGAGGTGCGATGGTTGCGCTGCCGCCACCTTCTCATGTTGCTGTCCAGGAGGAGGTGGCGATGGTTGCGCTGCCGCCGCCTTCTCACGTTGCTGTCCAGGAGGAGGTGGCGATAGTTGTGCCGTCACCTTCTCACGTTGCTATCCAGGAGGAGGTGGTAATGCCGCCACTTCCGCCGCCTTCTCACGTTGCTGTCCAGGAGGACGGTTGGCGACCGGTCCGCGGCCGTCCCACGCCCCTGTCTCGACGGCGACAGGAGCTGGGTAGTTCTGTTGAGCCACCCCGGAGCTGGAGAGACTTCGGGATGGCTGTGATGGTGGCGGTCATGGCTCTGGTCCTTCTCCTCATCATCCTCTTCACTCCTGATGGCTCCCAGCCACTTCATGACCTGGCCTCGTTGATGACCAATCCACGGCTGCCTCCTGACCAAGCCTCGATGGCGACCAATCCCTGGCCGTCTTGCAACCATGGCGTGGGAGGTCCTCGTCCGGAGCAGTTGCCTGCCTTGGTCTGGTTCCTGTTTCGCCATTTGGTTCCTCACCGAGATCGTCCATCCTGGTGCTTGGCATCCAGGTCGACCTCCTGACCTATCCACCCGGACGCCTCACGTTTGGTGGCTTTGATGGCCACCAGACTGGGGTTAGGGCGGGGGGGGGGGGGGTGTGCCATCCTCCGGACCCCCTTCCGTCTGCCCCTGGATTTGTTATTGTCTCTGCGTTTCTTTCGTTTAGGCACGTCTGGGAGCCGTGCCTTGGGGGGGATACTCTCATGATCCTGCCGCTCCAGCCCGGGCTGTGCGGGTGGCCGCGTTAATTGGGAGGCACACACCTGCGCCTCATGCGGGTTGATTATCCCCTGTGTATGTAGGACCCCGATGACAACTGATCGTTGAGGTTCATGTCCCATTCCAGCACTCTCATATCCCTGATCGTCGCACCGTGTGTACGAACCTTCACCTGTTCTCCGACTGACCCCGTAAGCCTGACTCCTTTGATACTTTTGCCTTCCTTGATCATTCTCCCATGTACCGACTCCTGCCTGCCCGATAACTTGCTCTCTACGCCCGACATCCCAACTACCGCTGCTGCACCTGACCGCCTCCCCGATCCCCGACCATTGAATAATAAATGCTTTTCCCCGAACTCCCTTGCATCTCCCGAGTCCTGCATTTGGGTCCTACCTTCATTCCGATGGGTCGTGACAGTTAAGGCTATTCAACAAGAAAATGGACCTCCTATTTTTTCAAAATATTGCCTTTACAGTAACTTTTTCTTGTAAAACCATACAAAGCATGAAAAGAGCACCTGAGGCAATAATAATAACATCATCCACTTCACTTTTTAAAACTGTGACTGTTTCCAGTGACTTTTCTTTTCTTCTGGCATATTGTAATCATGCTTGTTCAAGCAGAGATGGACATTGAATTTTCCACAAGCCACATCAGTAAAGTTTTCTGTACAGTGTACCTTTGTCGCTTTTCCCAGCAAGGGAAGTGGTTGACCATATCGCTCCGCACATGTGGGGGCACTGCTCCATGCCCCCCTCCTCTGTAATGGTGTTGGTGATTGTGCTGGAGAGCAGAGTGGTCTGGTTTTGCTCTTCCTGTGATTATCAAGTCAAGCCAACAAATGCCTGAAATCATCTCGCAGACATGGTGTTTTCTCAAGGTCCAGTACCTTCAGGGTCTCTTCTGTACAAGGACCAAGCGTCAGCTCTATGTGCCTTTCTCGTCTTGTCTTTACTTTTTACTTTGGTTCTTCCATCCTGCGTGGTTACCTGTGACATTGTCTCTTGTCCCTCTTCTTGTGGACTCATCTGGTCATTGCTGTCATGCTCCTGGCATTCTGCCCAGGCTGGGCGTGGCCAGCCAATTATTCGGCACACACCCGCAGCTTGTTTTGGCTGATTACGCCCAGTACTTATAGGACTCGGTGACGACTGGTCCTCCACCAGATCTTTGAGGTTCATGCCCCGTTCCAGCACTCTCGTATCCCTGATCGTCAACCCGTGTGTACCGACCTTCGCCTGTTCTCCGACTGACCCGTAAGCCTGACTCCCTTGATACTCTTGCCTGCTTTGATCGTTCTCACGTTTACCGAACCCTGCCTACCCGCTGACCTGCTCTCTACGCCCGTCGTTCCAACCACCGCTGCTGCACCTGACTGCCTACCCGATCCCCGACCATTGAATAATAAATGTTTTTTGCGATTTACATCTGCCTCTCCCGTGTACTCCTGCATTTGGGTCCTACCTTTGTTCTGATGGGTCGTGACAATTGCTTATATCTAACTCAGCAGCTCGATGTGCCATCATCGTCTTCTCTTTTATTTTCACTTTGTTTCTCCCACACTGTTTTATGACATTGTTAGACCCTCCTCTTCCACAGGGTCCTCCTGAATTTCCAGTTAAATTTAAGTGCAATCTTTAGAGTTCACACTGGAGAGCATGGGTGCTCAATATGTCAATCAATCACGAGGTAGTTTTGGTCAATCATGACCGCATGCCGCGAGAAAAAAAAAAACCAGCCGTATTTGAACAAACAACAAACAACGACAGTACAGGAAAACACGCTTGTCAGCAAGTTCCCCCTTATTTGAAGACCTCGCTTAAGAAATCTTATCAAACATGAATATGGATGCTGGAGCAAAGAAGAAGACCAAAATGTGTCACTTTTATTCAGAATGGGAGGTTTTTTTTCCACAATGTCATTTTCGAAGTGCATTTGCCTCATCTGCCAGTGTAGTGAAATGTATTGCGGCATTGTCGAACTGTTCATTTAAAATACGACACCGACATTCCGCCAATAAACAAGCTCAGAATGAGAAAATGAACAAACTAAAATCCCAATTGGCTGCACGGCAGTCACTTTTCACACAATATAGTTCAACAGCGAAAGCATCGTTCCAGATTCGTCACAAGAAATACTTCCAAGATGGAGAGATTGTAAAAGAGGCATAGCTGACTCATTGTTCCGATCTTTTAAAAATAAGGTGGAAAGATTGTCTTCAATAAAATCTCTGCAGCTGTAAAGGAGTACAGTTAAACACCGCTGTGAAGCAATGGCTAATGTGTGAAAGGGCATTGGAAATTATGAGTGTTTCTCACTGCCGTTGGATGGATCCACTGACATGAGTGACACAGTCCAGGTGTGCATTTTCCTTCGTATGGTGTATTGTGATCATCAACGTTAACTCAAATACAGTGAAGAAAATAAGTATTTGAAAACCCTTCTATATTGCAAGTTCTCTCACTTAGAAGTCATGGAGGGGTCTGAAATGTTCATCGTAGGTGCATGTCCACTGTGAGAGAGATAAAAAGAAAAACCCAGAAATTATTTTTTTTTTATTGATTTATTTGTGTGATACAACTGCAAATAAGTATTTGAACACCCGTCTATCAGCTAGAATTCTGACCCTCAAAGACCTGTTAGTCCGCCTTTAAAAGTCCACCTCCACTCCATGTATTATCCTGAATCACATCCACCTGTGTGAGGTCGTTAGCTGCATCAAGAAACCTATCCCCCCAATACAGTCAGTAACTCAAACTTGTAACATGTTCAAGACCAAAGAGCTGTCCAAAAACACAAGAGAAAAAATCATACGACTCAACACGGCTGGAAAGGGCTACAGAGAAATTGCCAAGCAGCTTGGTGAAAAAAGGTCAACTGTTGGGGCAATCATTAGAAAATGGAAGAAGCAAAACATGAGGGTCAATCTCAATTGGAATGGAGCCCCATGCAAGATATCACCTCGTCGGGTCTCAATGATCCTTAAAAAGGTGAGGAATCAGCCCAGGACTTTACGGCAGGACTTGGGCAATGACCTGACAAGAGCTGGGACCATCGTTTCCAAGGTGACTGTTGGTAATACACTAAATTGTCATGGTTTGTAATCATGCATGGTACGGAAGGTTCCCCTGCTTAAACCAGCACATGTCAAAGCCCGTTTTAAGCTTGTCAATGACCATATGGGTAGAGCCCCCGTAGCTCAGTGGTTAGAGAACTGGTTATGTAAACCGGTTGTTGTGGGTTCGTATCCCACTGGGGCCTCCATGCCCTGAGAAGGGTTGTGTCAGGAAGGGCATCCGGCGTAAAATTGTGCCAAACACATATGTACGTTCATCTGAGACGACACGCTGTGGTGACCCCGAAAGGGACAAGCCGAAAGTAACCACCAATGACCATTTGCATGATACAGAGGAGTCATGGGAGAAAGGTTTGTGGTCAGATGAGACCAAAATTGAAGTTGTCATAATTCCATTAACTGTGTTTGGAGGAAGACGAATGATGAGTTCCATCCCAAGACCATCCCTACTGTGAAGCCTGTGCGTGGTAGCATCATGCTTTGGGGGTGTTTTTCTGCACATGGGACAGGACGACTGCACTGTATTCAGGAGAGGATGACCGCGGCCATGTATTTTGAGATTTTGGGGAACAACATCTTTCCCTCAGTGAGAGCATGGAAGATGGGTCGTGGCTGAGTCTTTCATCATGACAATCACCCAAAGCACAAAGCCAGGAAAACCAAGGAATGGCTCCGTAAGAAGCATATCAAGGTTCTGGTGTGGCCAAGCCAGTCTCCAGACCTAAACCCAATAGAAAATCTTTGGAGGGAGCTGAAACTCTGTTTCTTAGCGACAGCCTAGAAACCTGTCTGATCTAGAGAAGATCTGTGTGGAGGAGTT
Organism: Syngnathoides biaculeatus; assembly: GCF_019802595.1. Lineage (NCBI taxonomy): Eukaryota > Metazoa > Chordata > Actinopteri > Syngnathiformes > Syngnathidae > Syngnathoides > Syngnathoides biaculeatus. The sequence continues at coordinate 19,418,017 of NC_084643.1, read as the reverse complement.
CGCCAGAATCCCTTCTGCAGTATGTGGAAACCTGGTGAACAACTACAGAAAATGTTAGACCTCTGTAATTACAAATAAGGGCTACTGCACCAATTATTAACATTGGTTTTCTCAGGTCTTCAAATACTTATTTGCAGGTGTATCACACAATTAAATTGTTAAAAAAAATCATACATTGTGATTGCTTTATTTTTCTTTTTGGATTATCTCTCTCACAGTGGACATGCAGATGAAAATTTCAGATCCCTCCATGATTTCTAAGTGGGAGAACTTTCACTATAGCAGGGTATTCAAATACTTATTTTCTTCACTATACATTTACACATAAAGAATCCTCAATATACTTTAAAATAAATATGTTTTGCATTTTTGTAGTGGGTAGATCTTTGTGGCTTGGTCTTTCTATTTCATTAGTGGTCGTTCTAAAAAAAAGATGGAACCCCCCATCCCCTTCTACCTTCCCCCACTTCCATCTAACAACCCCGGTCGGTTGCGAGAGGTTGGCTGCTTGAAAAGTAGATCTTGTAGTAAAAAAAAAAAAAAAAGTCTGCGCACCCCTGCCATAGAGAGTTCCCCACAGAATGTGGAATTAGTTTTTCCTTAGTGAATTCGATTTGACGTGACTTGTTCAACCTTCACATCATAATGTCACTTCCGCATATGACAAAAAGCAGGTTCTCCTTTCTTTGAACAAGGTGCAAAGCTTAGGTACCATGCAACTTAAATGATGGATGCTGCTTGGGCATCTGAAAGGTCCAGAGAAATGGGAATTTCAGAGCCCTTAGCAATGCCCACAGCATCTGGAAGATGAAAGAATGTCTCAATTCATGTGAAGCCTAATTTTACATACTTTGCTGTTTTTTTTCATCCAATTATTCATTGTCAAAAGTCACTGATTGTCTTGTGGTACACACGCCTGACTTTGCTGTGGGCAGCGTGGGATCAATTCCTGCTCAGTGATGGTGTCGATATCTGCCCTGCAACTGACTGGCGACCAGTTCAGGGTGTAGTCCGCCTTTCGCCTTGGCTTGGATGGATGGATTTTTCATTGTGCAGCTTTTTAACAAGACTTTTCTATAATGTGTCAAATTTAAGACATTTTGTGGTAGGTTTGATTGCACTTTAACAATCACTCTTTGTGAGCTCATTTGAGAAATAACATGGCTTTTCTCAGAAATGTACTGTAAAATGCAAAAATATGTAATTTTATAAAGTAAGCATATTCATGCACTCATATATTACTAAAAGTATTATACACTTCAAAGATATCCTATTCCTCATTGTACATTAAGAAAAACACAAATAGCGACAAATCACAATTAAAATTGTAATCGAGTGGCAGACCTACTCTCATCGCAGGGTCAAGCGAAGTGAGTGAGGTGTCACCCTGGCTCTGTTACTACCCTTGACAGCACAATATTGGTCAGTGCAGTATACTATAAAGAAAAAAGTGACACAGAATAAAGGGTCATGACATAAATAGACTGTGTAAAAGGGCAAATAGTAATTGATTTTCCCGCTGGTTCCACTCCAAGGTGACTTTCAATAAAATTTTAAAGTATTGACATTCATCGAGTAGGTGAAGTCAAAGAGCACATATCTTCAACAGGTGTGAATGCCATATAAAGGTGCTTGTGGGGTTGAGTTTTAGGGCTCCCAGGGTCTTCCAAACCAAACTCAATTAATCTCGGATTTAAAATGCCACTGACACCAAAAATCGCATTTTAAAATAGCTATCATTATTAAATTGTCTTGAACGCAATACAAGTGATTTGTTATATTTTGCTGATTTGACCAAGGGGATTTATTCTAAATTCACACGTAACTATAAACTGTGAGACAAATTACCCCCCCTAAGTATTATTATTTTTTTAATAGCTCTATACACACCTACCTGTCATTTGTAACCCACAAAGCTCTTTGCACCTGTGCAGTCCATTTTTCATGACGAATCAGACCTTTTGGAAACATGTGAAGAGTGAATCCATCCTACCGAATGTTTAAGCAAAATCCAGCAACACATCGAGCCGGCAAACATGCAGAAAAAACAGATAGTTTCCTGCCGTAAAACTAGTATAAACACTCGACTCCGTCTCTGTAGGCGTCTGCAAAAAAATGTCACTTCCTGATTCTTGTTCAACACAAAAGCCTCGATTGACTCCTCATGGCAGGAGATGAAAAAAATCAATATATGGCAACATTCTGACATGCTGCAAACAATCAGATGATTCTCAGGGAGTGGAAGCCCCAGTGGGATACGAACCAAAAACCAGTGGTTTACCAAACCAGTGGTCTAACCACTGAGCTACGGGGCCTCTTTTGGCTCCATAGTATATCATGTACAATATCACAAGCTGAAGAGAACAGGAGAGTGACTATAGCTAGAAATGGCTGTGTTGATTACAGCATTCATGGGGTTTTTGGTTTAGACTTCTTTTTTTTTTCTTCTTTATGCAATTTAAATAACAATTGTAGGAAAATGTATCTAAAATACATCATACTCACCAGGGATGCTCATTGTTATTCTTGTTTTCCTTTCGGCTTGTCCCGTTCAGAGTCGCCACAGCGTGTCATCTTTTTCCATCTAATTCTATCTCGTGCATCTTCCACTCTAACACCCACTGTCCTCATGTCTTCCCTCACAACATCCATCAACCTTTTCTTTGGTCTTCCTCTCGCTCTTTTGCCTGGCAGCTCAAACCTCAGCACCCTTCTACCAATATACTCGCTCTCTCGCCTCTGGACATGTCCAAACCATCGAAGTCTGCTCTCTCTAACCTTATCTCCAAAACATCCAACTTTGGCTGTCCCTCTAATGAGCTAATTTCTTATCCTATCCAACCTGCTCACTCTGAGCGAGAACATTCATTTCTCCCACCTCCAGTTCTGCTTCCTATTGTTTCCTCAGTGCCACCGTCTCTAATCCATACATCATGGCCGGCCTCACAAACAGAACTCCTTTTTAAATTTCTTGCATGTATAACGTCTGTTAATTTATACCCTGGTTACCCTCATCTGTTCACAATCTGCCATTGTTTCTAAAACAGAGGTGCATTTTATTTATGCTCTTTTGTCAACCATTCACCTTGGACATGTTCCCCACTTGTCATCTCAGGCTAGGCCCTAGCACAGCTGTTTTACATGCCAAGCTGCATCTGCATTTTTTTAAAAGTCTTTCTTCACAAGTTAGCTCTTTAAAATGTTCTCCTTGAGGAAGTCTACAAAAGAAGTCATGTGATTGTACTAGATGGGTGAGAAGTGAGAGAATACACCAAAGCAGGAGAATGCTTTTCAAGACACATGCTTGTGTTGCTTTTCGTGTGTGCGTATTTACATACTGTAATCCATGTCAATGTGGAGGAATTTTAGCATCTCATTTATTTCCAAAGATTCACCCTTTATCTACACAAAGCATTTGTTTCAAAGGAAGGCATCAGGTATTTATCATAATATGATTATTCACCATGACACGTCCAGTGATTAGTGAGACGGATGGTTCGTCTATGTTGTAAGTCTTCATCAATGACCTTGTGCACATTGCCTGCACATATTGTGCCAGCAGAAATGCTGCCAACTTGCAGCTGCAGTGTTTTGATTCATTGGCATGGGATCCCCCGTGGTTTGCTGTGTATTTGGAGTAGAAATGCTGCCTGTTCACATTACTGCTTGGACTGACATAACTGTATTGAGTGTATAATACAATTTGGCACCTCTTTGTTTCAAAGACCCTTTTACCTTGTTGTTCTATGAGGAATGGACGTTTTCACTTGGTTACTAAATATGGTTCTCTAATTGACGACAATCTTTTTAGATAGGAATAGGCAAAATTTGTTTTTGGTCCCTGCAAATACAGCTAGTGAAATCTGCACTTGTTAACTGACTGTACATCCTGAATGCTGAAATGAATTTTATCTGATCATGTAGGCCTTTAACAATAGCATGAGGATGGTTATGAAACTTTTGACATTTGTGATGGAAAAACAAGATTGGAACGAGAGTAGACTGAACTTGTCTGGTCATTTAAGACAATTCAATCAATGCGTAATATAACAACAGACACCAAAAAAACGGAATTACAACCAAAATGTACAATAAGCCATGAGTCCAGCTCCTGTTGGGCCTAATCAAGAAAAAAAAATGTGCATGGGACACTGTACATCTGACTTTTCGTCATATTTCAAAGAAACTCTGGTGCACTAAAAGAAATGTTTTTAGGTCTCATAAAAAATGTGTTTATGTCTGGAGTCTGACTTTTTTATTTTTTCCTTCTAAATAATCATTTAGAATTTGTCCTTGGACGAATATGTTGTATCATTATGTAGGTTTAGTTTACACAAGTCTGCCTAGATTAAGTTTTGCATTATTTAAACACTGGCAATGTCCCAGTGAGAGAAGTGATTCATGCTTCAAACTGGAATTGTATTCCCTGCATCACTTGGCAAATGAACCGGATTCATGGGGGGAAACAGAAGCATGTGGTGATGTGAATCTTCTGTCTGTCACTAATGAACCTCATGACTGCAGAAGAGTCACAGGGATTTTTTTGTTTGTTATTCAAAAGTCTACATTTTTGCAATCTCATCTCAATGATTGATCATTAGCAACATGGCAACCGTTCCCTGCTTTGTGAATGTTGCAAAGGCTACTGTGCTGGGGCTACAGTATAATGATTTTCTAATTCTTTTTCAGAAACAAACTCAATACTAAATGTTGTGTGTCTTGCTCTGGTATTGGTGTAATTCTTGTAAAAATTGACATAGTCCCACCCTCACCAGAAATTAATATAAATTACTGCCGGCAATGCGGACCAAACTCTCACTCCAGTCGTACAAGGACCGAACAGCCCATTGCTGGGGGTTTGGTTCCCCATACTCCTGGAGCATCTCCCACACGGGACTTTCCGAGGGACACGGTCAAATACCTTCTTCAAGTCCACAAAATATGTAGACTGGTTGGGCGAACCGCTATGCAGGACTAAAACCACACTGCTCGTCCTAAATCTGAGATTCGGCTTCCTGATGCACCCTCTTCTCCAGCACCCCTGAATAGTCCTTACTTGGGAGTTAAGATGACAGCTAAAGGAAGAGTGTGTCAACCACACGCAATAAAAAACAAACCCTTACGTGAGATGAATACAGTATTCTGCATTTATTGATGTACTTTCTTTGAAACCTGCTTTTTTTTGTACCACTATGAATATACACTGGTCTACAGTATGTACAGTATATTGTGTGGATTATACTAAAATATCCAGTCGCATAAATTATTTACGCCATGAGTGAAAGCCTCAAATGGTAAAATTGAATCTCTTCTTGCATAGACGGTCACATGTTCTGCTACATTTACCCCACAGCAGAATTAAAGAAGTTCTTTTTTTAGGCATTGAGGGTCCTACTGCTCTTAAGGTATAATTCTGAGCACTTTGATTCCATTATCTGACAATTCCTTATTTCAGAGTCAATATGTTTTATGATGTGATACATGTACTTTGAGCATCTGCATCACAGTCAGGAAGTTCTTGGTTCAGATGTCGGCTCTTCCTGTGTGGAGTTTGTACGTTCTCTTCATGCTTTCGTAGGTTTATTGTGAGCTCCAGCTTCCTCCCACATTATTAAAGCAACTTAATTCAAGATCACACTAATTTGCCAATAGGTGTAAATGTGTTATTGATATTCTGATGAATGTCTTTGGTCACAATGAAAATATTAGCATGCTTGTCCTTGTCATGGAAATATGTCAGTTTGCCTTGACGTGAAAAATACTATCCATAAAAATAACCATAGGTGTTGGTGTGATTTCACAATCATCACAGAATGGGAGATAGTCCTTTTGTGTTATGGGTCTCACTGTGATTTTGCCTGACGTGGATAAATAAGCCTCTCACACTCATCTGTACAAACCGTTTGTGTCCTCATTTCCAGAGTGTATCTTATGTTACATCCTCATGAGTCTTTTTGGTAAGGAAGTTGATTCTTGGCTCAGGGGCCTTTTTTGCTTCTCAAGCATTCTGGAAGATGTATAGAAGACAAGTCAGCAACATGATATAGATTGTTTAAGGTTTCAAAAGTAGTAGCATTCTTCAGTTGTCACAGGCTAAAAGACAGAAAATCACAAAATTAAAATTATACACAATCACAACTGTCTCTTTGAATAGACATTTTTATGCTTGTGTAGTGACTGCGTTAGATTGGTGCACCAAATGTTGTAGCCCAAATAGTGTTAATTTTTGCTTAATTCCATTTTACAGTATAGTTATCCATTCCATCCTGCAATGTTCCTTGACTGTTTGTTATGATGCTTTTATCTCCTTATTTACTCGAGGAAATCAACAGGATATTGTGCTCAATGTGTTGCTGAAGGTGTACCCGACCGATAATCTTTGTAGTGTGAAAGTCACATGCTGGTAGTGTCATTTTGACAAAGCTCAATAGTAAAAGAACCTCAATAGCATTTCTCTTTGTGAAATTAAGATTAAGCTTGAACCAGAATTTAGAATATGAATTTAGAAGATCTTTTTTGATACATCATAGCTGATTATGTGTTATACTGGTCCGCTTCAACAATACACTGAGCCCTACTCTCGTGTGAAAAGTAGTAGTTTTGTTTGGGAAAGACTGAAGAGAAGTAGATGAGGTGAGAGAGCACAGGAATCAGGGTGGATAGAGGCAGTGGGTGGAAAGATGCAGCAAAACTAGAAGTGTGGGAGTAGCCTTCAGAGACACGTCTATCATGGTATAATTGCAGACTATTTTTATAAATTTACAAGTATATCACATGCCAAGCTGAGTGTATTAGGCCGAGTGTTAAAGGTATGGTGGATATTATCTTTAGGCATGAGAAAGGGGGTACGAGTCTACCAGTGGCAGGGATTTCACTTTTAAGGCTCTGATTTGGTATTTACCACAAACAACGAGGAGAAGGAGCCCTCTGCGTCATCAGTAGACATCCATCAGGAACAAATTACTACAATTATGACCAAAATCTATCAGCAACTATATTGATTAGTTTCACTGCTGCAAAATATAAAAAAATATGCTTTTGAGGGAAGGGGGTAATGTCCATATTATAGAAGGTGTGGTATCTGTCACGACCAGAACACGGGGTTGAACCCAAATGCACAACTCAGGAGCCGCAGAGGGAGTTTGGGAAGCATCTTTATTCAGTCAGGTGTTGAGAACCGAACGGGCAGTCCACAGAAGCTGCAGTCATGGAATCGGCAGGTGTAAGAGGCAGGTCAGTAGGCAGGCAGGAGTGAGAGAGCAAAAACAGGATCAGGAAATTGCGGGAATGAGGAATAAGGCACAAAAACGCTAGGGTAGGCAGGATCCAAAAAGACATTCAGCAAGGTCCGATGACTATGGAGCAAACTACCAAGCTTAACAGGACTTGATCAAGCCAAAGGGCACAGAATCACTGTGACTAAGCAAAGCAAAGCAAATTTATTTATATAGCGCATTTCATACACAACTCAATGTGGTTTACATGATTAAAGGCATTTGATAACAAAGAGATAAAACATTTACAATGGCATAAAAACAATAAAAATGACAAACAAAATATTAAAAAAAGACAAAACCGCATACAGTGCAAGTAATATGATCAAAAAGTGGATATATACTAAAAACCATGAGAAAAGAGAAGAGTTTTCAACCTGGATTTAAAAACATTCACACTCGGGGCTTACCTCACCTCGATTGGCAACTTATTCCATTTGTGTGCAGTATACTGTCTCAGCATTCACAATCTGCGGCACAGCCACAGTCTCCATAAACTTAGTTGCAGTACTTATGTATCTTTTACTCATAGAGATAGCGGTTGTCTGAACTTTTGGAAGAATGTGTAATTCAAAAAATACACAGAAATGGTCAGAAATAGCCATTTCCTTAATATAAATCGATAGAATTTCAACATTCTTAGAGTTGGCCAGGTATAAGATGTGACCTTGAGTGTGAGTCGGACTCTTAATATGTTGAGAGAGGTCAAACGTGTCGAGTATTGCAGAAAGTTCTTTGGATGTTTTTTCCATGTTATTGTCAACATGAATGTTAAAGTCCCCTATTATGACAAAATAGTTGTACTCAGTACAAATAACTGACAGCAGTTCTGAAAAATCCTCCATAAATTTTCCATTGTAACTTGGTGGTCTATAAATTATTAAAATGATAACCTTTGGGTCACCCTTAATTAAAAAACACAGCTATTCAAAAGAGCTAAAATCACCCAGTATAATTTCTTTGAAAATCATTATAATAATGATTTAAAAATAACAGCAATACCACCACCTTTTTGCCCGGTACGACACTTGTTCATAAAGTTAAAATCTGCTGATGTTGCCTCATTTAAAATGGTATTACAGCTACTTTCTCTTAACCACGTTTCATTTAATAACAAAAAGTCCAGATCATACGTTGTAATGATGTGATTGATCAACACTGATTTGTTACCCAATAACCTGACATTAAAAAGAGCTAGTCTCGCAGAGATGGCTGGAAAGAATCGTTCGATAGACTCACATTTTATCCTCACTAAGTTGGAAGTTCTACTTTTTTGGTGCCATATCTTTTTGACCAACTTTCTGTCCCTTGTAATTACAGGGATGAAAAATGCCTGATCTCCATAGGGGTCTGAATTATTCTGGAAAAGACCTGGTAAATATCAGTCAGATTTGCAGATAGTATTCATGGGTGGAGGAGGGGTCTTTCACGTCTTAGTGGATGGTGGTTTCAGGTGAGGGGGGATAGGAGGAAGATCTTGGCTTGGTATGGGCTGGACTCCATCGTTGACAATAATCTTCATCAGACCCAACATTGCATACAGGCTGGAAGAGGGGGAGCCAACGTCTACTGTGGATTGTATGGTTGTTGTAGTCAAAGAGGGGAGATTCTGAGGTGTGGTGGCTCCACTGGGGCAGGAAGAGCTGTGTGGGATTTAAAGTGCTGGCACATTCCATTTGTCATTTGCTCATCAGATTGTTTGGGTGACTCAAATGCAAAAGTGTGCACCTTGTCTCGCCTTATCTCTTGTTCCTCCCATTGTTTGGGAACAACTGGATCCTGAATGTAGAAAATGTTGGCAGTTAATAACTTAACCCCTTGTTTATTTAGACAGAAATCATCTGCTTTGTAAAGATTTTTATGCTCCCAAAAAGGGAGAAATTGTCAATGAAACGCATGGATAGTGCAGTGTACACCTTGCCTAACCGCCTATTCAATTGACGGAGCCTCGAGAAACGTTCATCTCCAGATGATACAAGTGGGAGAGGTCCGCTTATAAAAACCTCAGCATCGATCCCTTGAATTTTTGTTCAGAGATCAATGAAATCTCACTTCAGTACCTCTGATTGCTGCTTGAGAACATCCAGGGCCCCTGTGTGTATAATGACAGATTTTACAGTTGGGTGCTGATCAGTGATCTCCAGGATTTTTTGAGAGATATCAGACACCATGTCATTAGTAAAACACAGTACTTTGGTGTTCTCCTCACTGCAAAAGCGTTTCACATCCTTGATGGCTCCATCACTAACTATTAATGTTTGGGGTCCCAATTTTTCTTGGATGATTTAATTTCATAATTGGTGGTGGAGCATGAGCATTCTTGGCCTAGGTCTTGTAAGAGTGCCTCAACTCTATTTGTAAGCCTGACGTCAATGTTTTGCACTGAATCACATTCTTTTTTTTTTCCTTGCTCTTCGCTGTAACAACCGTCCATGGCCACTCACTTGGTGTTGAGGCAGCCCGCAACGCAGGCCAGCCAGATTCTTCGGTAATCTTCTGGTGCTGTTGTGTATTCCTTTTTAAATGTCCCATATGTTTTGGCTTTGCTCACAGTAAATTCAAGGGAGAAACGCTGGGGTGTCCATTATCCTTTCCACAGTTCACGCCAGTCCTCGTTGTTGAGCTAGGTGGCTGTCTGTTAGCACAACTCTGCTCACCATATTGAGACATCTGAACAGTGTTTTCATTCCCCGACTGTCTATTTACATCCACATAAACTTCAGAGTTTCAATTCCAGAATTGACACCCTCTGCAGTAGTCCATGATAGTCCTCAGTAGAGAGGGAGGCATCTTGACAGCTGATGTTCTTGCTAACACCAGGCTTGTGCTAATTAGGAGGCCACGCTCACATAAGGATGAAACAACTGATTATCCACAAAAACGATAAATACAGTCCCACGGATTCAAAAGTATCCAGGAGTCGCAGCTTGTAAAATCAAAATATTTTAGAAGGAAAACAATCTTATCAGCAAGAAAAACAAGTGTCAACAGAGGCAAAGCAAGCAGAGCAAGAGCAAAGAAAAAAGTGTCTCCACTGTATGAGAAGCAAGCGAGAGTGGGTTAGGGTTAGACTAGGGGTTACTCTAACTTACGCAAAGAAGCGGAGAGTCCCACAGGCAGTGGATGCAACTCACTAACATAAGGCAACAGACTGGAAAATGCCAGTGACAAAATCTCCAACTAAATACTTGGTCTAATTACAGTGCCGAATGCGAAAGCTGTGGCAGGAGACAGGTGTCAGAGGTGACACTGCCCAGCGCAGTTGCCTGGCCACACCCCTTTTGGTAGTGGCCAAGCATTGCTCATGACAGTATCACCGGTTGGCCTGTGAAAATAACCCTAAATTATTTTATCCTTCATTTTGTATTTGCTTCAAACCTGCGTTAAGGTGATGTACATGTCTATATTGTTTCTGTCGTTCTTCTTGTAGAATAAAAATTACATCAACCAATTCTTCAGATGAAGAGTGTGATGAGTTTTTAAGTGATGCTTTCTTTGCCCAAAAAAAGAGCTACATGTTTTTCTAGAAACAATATCAGCTTCTCCTTTTCTTTTTCTTTATATTTTGCTTCAGGAGGCCTTGCTTTTGCCTTTCATCAAATCTCAAGATGGCATGATGTTGGCATTTATTTTCCTGCTCAGGCAATTTGAACTGTATATTGTTGTTGACCTTTCGGATGTTTTTTTTTTTTTTCCTGCAAAACCTTCACAACATGCATTATTAATAGTTAAGGGAAAAGAATGTTTGGGATGTACAATAATGACAGTCTCTCAGTCAGTCTTGTGTAACTGCTGAGAACGGTGCAGAATATATGTCGGCACAGAATGAAATCCGACGTGAAGTTTTTTTTAATCAATTCGGCCACCTTCTTGCCACATAATTTAGTGGAATAAGTGAAATAAAATTCTGTCTTGTAATGAGCAAAGGAAAAAGGTTTTTTCAGGTAACATGAAAAACCATGATGATTGTATTAATTGATTAATATTAACGAAGAAAAATAAAGGCTCATCCTTCTAAAATTGTGAAATAATGTCAACGTAAACATTAATGGCAAAATATACAGTTTTGAGAGCAACCCTTGTTTGCGAGTGCTCGATACACTTCCAATCAAAAATGGTATTTCAGAAGATAAAGTCTGATAGTCAACCAACTTTCTCATTTGACTGAAGGGAGGAAAGTTTTGCTTCAATTCGTACTTTGCATTAGATTGATCTCTTCATTTTTTTTTCTAATTCCCATGTCTCATAGTTGTTGACAAAAGCATTGTGGATTTATAAATTCATATGTGATTCTTTTCTTTCCCTTTTTCCTTCCAAAGGGCTGAACCTATTCTAACCCGAATGAAAGAGGATCACACCCGTATCATTTTGCCCGCTATAGACAACATCAAATACAACACATTTGAGGTGCAACAGTATGCCAATGCCGCCCACGGGTACAACTGGGGGCTGTGGTGTATGTACATCATTCCTCCACAGGAGTGGCTGGACAAGGGCGACGAGACGGCCCCTATCAGGTGAGCACTTCAGCAAGTCTACATCCATAATAGGTGGGGATGTTAGATGAAATATGGATAAGTGGAGTTTGTGACTTAGTCATGTGGAGACACATTAAACTAAGGTCATCTTTAGACTGATGTTCCACCCAAACACACAAATAAACATCCTCATTGAAAGCTGTCTGATGACCGTGATAAACGGTTCTGTGGTATGCCGAATCACAAGGCCACAGCGATGCTGCATTATTAATGTACTTGGGTGGCATCCAAGTTCCAGCTTGGATCACATTGCTATATACAATAGTCCTTTAATTAGTCATGTGCTCTCTGTGAAATAATAGACTCAAAAACAGTACTTGTTTATTTTAATTGTAATGTAATTAAATCTGCAGTATGAGTCCAAAACATTTTATATTCTCAAAAAAGCTATTGTGAGTTTCTTAGGCAGCTAATTTTGCACAGAGATGGCTGGAAAGAATCGTTCGATAGACTCACATTTTATCCTCACTAAGTTGGAAATAAAATATTTGAAATATATTTCAAAATACAACAGAATTTAGAATTGGCATGGGTTGCAATTAGTAATGTTGAATTTATATATATTTTTTGTGTTATTAAACAAACAGAGTACATTATATCTGTATTTTAATGCAGCCCTAAGTGGGCGCAAATCAGTGCAATCTGTAGGCCGGTCCTAAGCCCGGATAAATGGAGAAGGTTGCGTCAGGAAGGGCATCCGCTGCAAAAACTGTGCCAAACAAACATGAGCGTTCATCTAAAGAGTCCCACACTAGATCGGTCATGTCCCGGGTTAACAACGCCCGCCCCCAGCACCATTAACTTAACAAGGCATTGGTGGAAAATCAGCTACTTGTCACGAACCTCCGGTGCGGGACTGGACCCAACTGCAGGACTCAGAGACGAGGGCAGTAGTTTTATTCAAAGCTGAGGTCATACACGGTGTAAGCAGTCCGAGAAGGCAGACATACAGAAATGCAAGGCTAGGCAGTATCCAAAAGATATGCAGCGAGGTCTGATGACTAGGAGACAAACTAGGAAACATGAACTAGGACTTGACTATGACTATGAAACATAAAGTAGGACAGGGCTAAACTGTGGTAGCACAGAAACGCTGTGACGAGGATAGCTCAACACTACACTATTTTCAGAAGTGGAGATTCCTACTGTGGGTGAATGCAACTCACTAACTCAGTGGAACAATGAACTGGCGAATGCCAGACAAAAACTCCAACTTAAATACCTGTCTAATTACAGTCCCAATGTGAAACAGCTGTGAGCGGTGACAGGTGTCACCGCCCAGGGCGGTGGTGTGGCCACGCCCCTCTTGGCAGTGGCCAAGTCATGGTCATGACAGGGCCCCCGCCTTAAGAATCAGATCCCAGACACGACAAAACCAAAAAACAGAACAAAATACATGATCAGGAGGGTGGAACAGGGCTCACACCCCTCAGCCCCAGTCTGTCTGGTATTTTCATGCCTAGAAAGAGTACCACAGATGCATTATTTGCCCTAAGGATGCGAGTGGAAAAATAAAGAGAAGGCCAGAAGGAGCTACATTGTTTCTTTGTGGGTGTGCCAGAACAATTTAAGGTCTAAGTGGGACTGCATCAGGGATCAGCTCTGAGCCCCTTACTGTTTGCTTTGGTAATTGATAGGCTGACAGATGAGATTAGAATGGAATCCCCTTGGACTATGATGTACGCAGATGATATTATTATATGCAGTGAAAGCAGGGAGCATGTGGAGGAACAATTAGAAAGACGGAGGCATGCACTGGAAAGGAGAGGAATGAAGATTAGCTGAAGTAAAACAGAATATATGTGCATGAATGAGAGGGGTGGAGAGAGAAGAGTGAAGGTCCAGGGAGAAAAGATGGCAAGGGTGGACGACTTCAAATATTTAGGGTCAACAATCCAGAGCAATAGTGAGTTTGGTAAGGAAGTGAAGAAATGTGTCCAAGCATTTTGGAACAGGTGGCAGAATGTGTCTGGTGTGTTATGTGACAGAAGAGTCTCTGCTAGGATGAAGGGCAACGTTTATAAAACAGTGGTGAGGCTGGCCATGATGTACAAATTAGAGATGGTGGCACTGAAGAGACAACAGGAAGCAGAACTGGTGGTGGCAGAAATTAAGATGGAGAGGTTCTCGTGAGGAGTGAGCAGGATGGATAGGATTAGAAATGAGCTCATTAGAGGGACAGCCAAAGTTGGATGTTTTGGAGACAAGATTCGAGAGAGCAGACTTCGATGGTTTGGACATGTTCAGAGGTGAGAGAGCGAGTATGTTGGTAGAAGGGTGCCCAGGATGGCGCTGCCAGGCAAAAGAGCGAGAGGAAGACCAAAGAGAAGGTTGATGGGTGTTGTGAGGGAAGACATGAGGGCTGTTGGTCTTAGAGAAGATGTGGGAGATAGGCTTAGATTGATGAAGATGACACGCTGTGGCGACCCCGAACACGACAAGCCGAAAGGAAAAAAAGATGTCTGTATTTTGTTCTTAGTTTCAAACATTATTTACTGAGGGATGAAGGCAAATGAATGAAAGGTTACAATAACACTTACAGAATGTCCAAATCTGCAACACAGTGGCCTTTTTTCTTTTAGACATGCCATCTCCTACACTATATTTTCTGGAAATCAGTGACATTTTGTCTAATTTTACTCTCGAATGAACCAAGTATCTGTGATTAAAACCCTTCTCTCAGAAGGGAACATCTCTTTTTTAACTGTGTATTTTGAACTTGAGAAATATGAGAAGACTGCAACTATTAAGTGGCATTTTTAATACAAATTTTGAAACCATTAATACTGCAAGTTTAATGTACTAACTTCAGAATTACCATTTTTGTTTTTAGAAATAAATCACTTCTTCCATAAAAGCATTGACAATATCAAAGGCAATGGTCAAGATTGCCTGATTTCTTTTTTTTTGAAGTGGCCTCATCATTTACTTTTTAACATCATCCATTTCATTTAAAGTGTCATGTCCTCATTTTGTTACTATGAGCAATACAAAATTTGAGTCAATCTTGTGATTTACAGACCTGCATTCTTCCTCTCACTCCCAAAACAATGTGACATGAGTTGATTACCATGGTAGCATAGCACGACCCTAAATGAGGTGGAGGCTGAGCAGAGGCATAAGCATTCTCAAATCCAGAGATGCACAACTAGATTAAATGTTATGTTTTCATTCCTTAGGTGTGATGTCATAGTACCATTTTGGGTAAATACTGAAAAGGTTTATTCATTTTAATGGAGGTCAGGAGTAAGGGTAAGCTATTGCACATGCAGTTCTGTTGAGCATCCCAGTAGTTGTTAAAGGACCTTTCTCAGTAAAATGTATCTGAGGAAGAAAATGCAGCAGTACTTGAGTTAACGTACTGGATCTGTAAAATAATCCAGAGCAGAAATGTGAATAACATTTTGGGTATATTTCAAATACAAACACCTTAATAAGAATATGGTTTATCATATTGTTGTTGTTTTTTTGTTTTTTTTTTGTCCTGTTCAACTGTTAGGTCAAGCAGAATGGAGTATCTGCAACACTTGCCAGAACAGTTTTACATTGTCACCATGGAGTGTATAAAATCCAGCTGTGATTACTTAGTATTATAATCGATATTTATTGTGAATCAAACAGAAAAAAAGTTTTTTCGAGGGAAGTGAGAAAAGAAGACAAAAGATAATTTAACATAACAAAAATCACAAGAAGATCAATCTAGTTTGTAATGTTATAGTCTACTTCATCATTAATATCCTTTTTTAAAAATTAGTTGTAGTTTAAATATCATTTTTGGGACAGAGGAAATATAAGACTATACTACAAGATTAAAACTTGAGCAAGACATTTATTTACAGAAAATATTAACAATTTACAGTATATGAGCTGGATTGAGATTTTAGTGGGAAATGGGTGATTATTAAGGTTAAAGAATGAAACTGTCAGAAACGACTTGAATGCTGAAGCTGAGCCGTTGGGTACTCAAAGTTCTGCAGAATAGAAGGTCAAAACTATTAAGCTCTAAATCTCTGAGTCAATTCTAAACTCACTGGTACAAGGGGAGCAGGAATGACATCACTTTATCATATTCCTTCTACTGTTGGCTCATGGTCTTCATCTTAGCTATAAACCAGCAATACGCTGATGCTTAATGGCACAATGTCCTCCCATATTCCAGCTCATGATGAGATCAAAGTCCACAAATACTATCAACTTACACTCTGGAGCCACAACACTAGGCAAAGCTGTAAACTCTGATGAGATGGAATATAAACTGATAAAAAATCTCTGCACAAACATAAAGTTAATCATTTATGTTTGAGTAACACCTTTACTTGTATTACTTTGACTGTCAATTATTGCTTCTCAGAATATTCTTCTCATCCAGCTAAATAATGTGACCAAAAGTAACCTGGAGATAGAGGTCATTGAGTTCTACATCACTGTAAACAAAAAATGCAAATTTAATACATTGTTAAATGAATACTGTACCTCTCTGAAAGTGTTGCATGACAATCTTACCACTGGTAGTATTTTGAATTGCCGATGAATATTTAAAACCTCGAACCATTAATAAAACTGTATACAATGATTTAAGCCACCACCACATCATTTTATGTGGCCCGTGGAAGTAAACCATGTGCATCGAATCCTGTGATCTTTGCTAAAATCTGCACTTATATTTTTCATTTTCATATGTAATAAATAATGTTAAACTGTTCCAAGCATTTTTATTTATTTATTTATTTTACCAAGCTACCTTTTTTTCATTTTACAATAACTCAATCCTGGACTTCTGATTTGAGAATTGGTAATGCATCTACAGTATTTCTTGTGTATATGCAACCATATGAAGGGATTAACTAACCATGTCTATGGATTCACCGTCAAAATGGCACTATGAGGGAAATTGCAATTACAACGTGGCCTCCAGAAAATAATGGGTTTGACACCTTTGAGGGATACCTGACTTGCTGTACACAATGTATTTCTTAATGCTAGTCCACTACACATCAGTGCAGGTATGCCTATTTATATATAAAGTTGTCTTGAAAGTTGGCAGCATGGTGGATCAGCTGGAAAGCGTTGGCCTCACAGTTCTGAGGTCCTGGGTTCAATCTCGGACCCAATTGTGTGAAGTTTGTATGTTCTCCCCATGCCTGCGTGGGTTTTCTTCAGGCACTCCAGTTTCCTTCCACATCCCAAAAACATGCAACATTAATTGGACACTCTAAATTGTCCCTAGGTGTGATTGTGAGTGTGGTTTTTTGTCTCTTTGTGCCCTGTGATTGGCCGGTAACCAGTTCAGGGGGTGTACCCTACCTCCTGCCGTTGACAGCTGGGATAGGCTTCAGCAATCCCGCGACCCTCGTGAGGATAAGCGGCTAAGAAAACGGATGGATGGATGGATAGTCTTGAAAGTGACTACAGCTTAATGATAGCAAATTCTCCGGTGATATGTCCATACTAGTGATATGTCCATACAGAAAATTATTATTATCATTTGCAAATGATGTGGAAAATTGAGCATGCTATTTATCGGTTCTATGTATGCCTTAACTGCAAATGTCGATGTTCCTGAGACGGGATAAGAAACTGACACTAGTTTACAGAACAACCTGGACCTCGACCTTAAAAATGAATGTAAAGTTTGTAGTTAGTGTGAACAACAAGTGGCAACATTATTTTTTACAGCTCTTGTGTTGTTATTTATTAGGTGTAAAAGTGTGTTGAATTCAGTGTCAGGTGATTGCATTTGATGTTTGTAGTTCCAGTATTACACTGCTGTTTTAGGTCAACATTTGGGCCTTTCTCAGATAAAACAAGAGTTGTCGTCATGGTAAAGGTGGTTCATGTTCCTCTTTGCAATTTGCTGCTTGTGGACAGATTGCCTCAAGGGGAAAACGTTTCAGCTGTGTGGATTCCTATTGGAAATCATTCAACCACTTGTTCCACAAGGTTTCTTCCCATCAACAGCAGCAGTTGGGTGGCCATTCAAAGCTCATCTGCAGATCCATTTCTGTGACTTTCTTTGAACACCAAAGACAGAAAAAGGTTAACAGAAAAAAAAACTCCATGCTTGCAATAATTCTGATGTTTATGCAGAAGACATTTACTTTGCCCCTTAACAGGAAACGAACATGTCCCAGAGGTTCAGACATCTTCATTTTTTCCTTATATCATTTTTGTATTAATGTGAATCGATTGACAGATATTTGAATTATTTTAGTATGTTAAGCAACATACAGATGTAGGGAGGAAAAAGAGCGCCATAATTAATGTTTCTCATCGTCAGTCATCTTCCGGACTGCTTATCCTCATGAGGATCGTGCACATGCTGCAGGTGGAGTTCCAGCTATTTTTAGCATAATTAAGGTAATGAGTAAGTAATCAAGCAACTCAGTAAATAAATAAATAGTGGGATGACATTTAATTATAAAAGTATTTATTTTCAGTTTCAATATATTTTCACAAGTTATCAAATTTTGGTTCTCCTCTTCCCTTGTGCATTGTGAAAGTATTGTATCTGTAACTTTAATTTTATCTGTCAATCTTGCCAAGTAGGCGGGACTAGCTCTGATTTAAGATCCATCCATCCATACATACATCCATTTTCTTAGCCGCTTATCCTCATGACTGTCGTGGGAGTGCTGGAGCCTATCTGAGCTGTCAACGGGCAAGAGGCAGGGTACACCCTCAACTGGTTGCTAATTGCAGAGTATATAGAGACAAACAGCTGCACTCACAATCACACCTCGGGGCAATTCAGAGTGTGCAATTAATGTTGCATGTTTTTGGGATGTGGGAGAAAACCTATGCAGGCACAGGGAGAACATACAAACTCCACACAGGCGAGGCCAAGATCAAACCATGAACCTCAGAAATGTGAGGCCAACACTTTACAGCTGCGCCACTGTGCCGCCTGATTTAAAATCCAATCAGTTAAATTTTCCTGGATGACCGCTTCCATCCAATAATCACAGACAATAAGAAAAGTTTTGGACTTAACAGTAACTACTTAGGCTAGTATTTTTAATGAACTTCTTTGCAAGTTAATAACAGAAATGTTATACCTTGGAGAAAATCTAGACACTGGAATATCAGACCCTAAGTACAGTATATGTCAAGCAAAGCAGAGGGCTTTATGAAAATCTTGAGACATATTTCCACTCTCTCTGACCATTGATTAAATGATGTTCGCAAACTTAGAGGAACTTGTCCAGCACTTCTCCCATACAGGAACACAACACATGCACATCCTCAGTCACACAAACAGACACGCACACTCACTCACTCACTCACTCACTGCTACCAATATAGTCCTATCACTTGCCTGACCAAATAGATATCTGGCTGCATTGGTTTGTCGTTTTCAAACCTACTTTTAAATTAACAATTGAACATGCTCTTTTGGGAGGGTAGTGTGTTGATGGTGGCAACAGTGTATGATGGCCGGATGCCAACTTACACTGGGTGTGAAAAGTATTCACACTCCCTTAAATTTTTCACTTTCTTATATTGCAGCCATCTGCTAAGACCCTTTAAGTTATTTTTTTCCTCATTAATCTACACACAAAACCCCATATTGACAGAAAAAAACAATTGTTGAATTTTTTTGCAGATTTATTAAATAAGAAAAACTTAAATATCGCACAGTCATAAGTATTCAGACCCTTTGCTCGGTATTTAGAAGTGTCACCCTTTTGAACAAAAACAGCCATGTGTCTTTGTGGGAATGATGCAACAAGTTTGTCAGACCAGGATTTAGGGATCCTCTGCCATTCCTCCTTGCAGATCCTCTCAAGTTCTGTTAGGTTGGTTGGTGAACGTTGGTGAAAAGACATTTCCAGGTCACGCTAGAGATGCTCAGTTCAGTTTGAGTCAAGGCTCTGACTGGACCATTCAAAAACAGTCACAGAGTTGTTCTGAAGCCGATCCTTCATTATTTTAGCTGTGTGCTTTGTGTCATTGTCATGTTGGAAGGTGAACCTTCAGCAGTCTGAGGTTCTGAATACTCTGGAGAAGATATTGGTCCAGGATATCCATGTACTTGGCTGTTTTTATCTTTTCTTCATTTTCAATCAGTCGTCCTATCCCTCCAGGTGAAATGCATCCCCAAAGCTTGATACTGCCAGCACTATGCTTCACTGTTGGGACTGTATTAAGCAGATTATGAGCACTGCCTGGTTGTCTCCATATATCCCACTTAAAATTAAGGCCAAATATTTCTATCTTGGTCTCATTAGACCAGAGAATTTATTCATCACCATCTTTTTTTTTTTTAAATCCATGCAGCCTTCCATGTGTCTAGCATTAAGGAAAGGCTGCTATTTTGGCATTCTGTCACAAAGGTCCAACTGGTGGAGGACTGCAGTGATGGTTGACTTTCTAGAACTTTCTCCCCATTTCCAAAATGCATTGCTTCAGCTCAGCCAACATGATCTTTTGGATCTTCTTATCTCATTTACCAAGGCTGTTCTCTGCTGATTGCTCACTTTGGCCAGATAGACAGATATACAGAGGGTTCTGGTTGTCCCACATGTCTTCCATTTAGGATTATGGAGGCAACTGTGCCCTTTGGAACCTTATAAGTCCAGGTGATTTTTGTTTTCGTAACCTTGGTCCGATTTGTGCCTTGCCACAATTCTGTCTCTGAGCTGTTCAGACAGTTAATTTAACCTCATGATTCACATTTGCTCTGACATGCATTTTGAGCTGTAAGGTCTTATATAGACAGGTTTGTGGCATTCAAAATCAAGTCCAGACAGTAAAATTAA
This sequence comes from Syngnathoides biaculeatus, assembly GCF_019802595.1. Taxonomy (NCBI): domain Eukaryota; kingdom Metazoa; phylum Chordata; class Actinopteri; order Syngnathiformes; family Syngnathidae; genus Syngnathoides; species Syngnathoides biaculeatus. The sequence goes on along the minus strand of NC_084643.1, from coordinate 19,397,446 downwards.
ACACAGATGGACTCCAGTGAAGGTGTAGAACCATCTCAAGGATGATCAGAAGAAACGGACAACACCTGTGTTGAATATATGTGTGTCACATCAAAGTGTCTTCATACTTATGGCTGTGTGATATTTCAGTTTTGCTTTGTTTAATAAATCAGCAAAAATATCAATTACATTTTTCTTCTCAATACAGGGAGTAGTGTGTACGTTAATGTGGAAAACCTTAACTTAATTTTTTTCAGCAAATGGTTGCAAAAAGCAGGGAAAACTTTAAGGGGAAATACTTTCCGTACCCACGATACAATCTCCAACAATGAGCCCTTGCGAGTCAGCGCATCCGCCAGCTGGTTAGGTTAGTGGATGTCACAGATCTTTAGGTTGTCGTTGAATATTTCACAATTCTGGCTAGTGTTGTCATTAAATAAATCTGATGGAAGGGCTTTACTGATACACTATGATTGACACATGACATTCTTCCACTTCACACACATGCAAGAGTCTTCTTCTTTTCCTTTCGGCTTGTCCCATTAGGGGTCGCCATAGCGTGTCATCTTTTTCCATCTTAACCTATCTTCTGCATCTTCCTCTCTTTCCGCAACTTCTTTTTTTTCTTCTTTATGCACTTTAAATAACAATTGTAGGAAAATGTATCTAAAATACATCATACTCACCAGGGATGCTCATTATTATGATTAATTTCCTTTTGGCTTGTCCCGTTAGGAGTCGCCACAGCGTGTCATCTTTTTCCATCTAATTCTATCTCGTGCATCTTCCTCTTTAATATCCGCAGTCCTCATGTCCTCCCGCACAACATCCAGCAACCTTTTCTTTGGTCTTCCTCTCGCTCCTTTGCCTGGCAGCTCCATCCTCAGCACCCTTCTACCAATATACTCACTCTCTCGCCTCTGAACATGCCCATACCATCAAAGTCTGCGGTCTCGAACCCTGTCTCCAAAATATGCAACTTTGGCCGTTCTCTAATGAGCTCATTAATAATCCTATCCAACCTGCTCTCTCCAAGCGAGAACCTCAACATCTTCATCTCTACCACCTCCAGTTCTGCTTCCTGTTGTCTCTTCAGTGCCACCATCTCTAATCTGTACATCATGGCTGGCCTCACCACTGTTCTATAAACTTTGCCCTTGGGTTAGGTTGTGTTTCTATTGAGTTATCTTGTATATCAAATGTATTGATGAATGATGATGATGATGAATAAATTTGTTTTCTAGAACAATGAAACATTATATACGAGTGTTGTATGGGGCAGTAGTTCTACACCCTGTGAGGGAAGGGGAAGAACAATGCAGCACAAAGGTCATGAATCCATGCGTACAACTGATGGTTGGTGGGAGTAATTATGTAAATTATAAAAGTCTGTAGGACGGGAGTGTGTGTGAGGGGATACCCAGGGAATTTGTATATTCATGAGTTATTTTTTGCAATATGCGAGTGGCCCCACATGCAAAGAAAAAGACCCAGGGATGTGTGCCTGCAGACACTTGGAAATGAATTGACACTGTTTCCCATGCACAATGACTGATAGAAGTGTCCTGTAATTGCTGTGTCTGTATCGCGATGGCTGAGGACCCCACTCAATCAATCGAGAGATGGGATCAGGCCCAGGCGTCCTCTTGATAGCAACCCAGCAGATGGAACACATCGCACACAAAGGGGCCCATGACTCGCCGATGCACCACAAAAACCGACTACCCAGAGGAGGCTGCAGGAACCCAATACCACCTCTCCAAGCCATCCCCTACCCCTACTGGCCCATGCGTCCCAATAAGTGGAGCAATGAACCAAAGATGGAACTTATTTTATGGAAGTTATTTCAATTGTAATTGTAATCTCACGTAATTTACGGCGCTATCTTTTGTCAATCCATTGATGAACGCTAGCATTAGATTATTTATATCTTCCTCAAGCATGGAAAGGGGAAACGTTTTACACTTCGAGATAATGCGTACCATGAGGGGAAAGGACCGTTGGCATTTAGATATATCGAGAGAATAGTCTAACATGAGAATTTATATCAAGTCAAAGTAAATCACAATTTCATACTTATTATAGTTAGATACCGAAACATTACCTGTGTTATATCCCAGAAATGTTTTCAATGTAACTCAGGAATGCCCAGATTTCCCACCCCTCCCAAGATCTACTTTTCAAGCAGCCAGCCGACCGGGGGTGGCAGGGGCACACGCGCATCGTCACGACTGCCATAAATGAAGGCGGGCTTGCTAGAACACGCCTTTATGTGCGTCCGCTCAACGTATTGGCTACATTTGAATCAAGCAACGAGGTGGATGATGGTCTGTCTTTATTTGTTTTTTGGGCACACCGTCACACGGTTAACCAAAACTGCCTCACAATCGACGCATTGAGCACCCCTGGTGTAACTGAATTTCCTTTGACATGGCTCATTATGTTGATGACTTTCGACGGAAATGCGCTTGCAGTACGTGAAGCATCTTAAACATGTGCTTTTGGCATCACTTCCGTACATATTCAGTACGGTTAACTTGCATTTCCTTTTTCCGGGTGAATACTGATTGTTTAGGAGCAGGCTTGTTTTGTTAACAATGTTTATGAAATAAACACGTAAAATAATGCTAAGACTTCACAAAATTTTACGCACATGATTTTTCGTGCTCGAGTGTGAAGATTTGCAAGTGTGATGACATGCGAGCGCGAACGCGCGCGTCATATGTGAGTGACTCGTTCTGAGGACCGGGACCAGCTGTGAGGAATTCATTTTCGATCTCATACCCCACTAGGTTTGTATTCCATAAGCATTCATTGAAGTATTCAGGACCTTAACCATTTAGTGATTTATAGACTAGTAGAAAAATTGAAAATCTATTCGAAAGGTGACTGGTAGTCAGTATAATGACTTTAGAATTGGAAATATATGCTCTGACTTCTTTGCTCTGGTCAGAACCCGAGCTGCAGCTTTCTGAATGAGCTGTACTTGTTTAATGCTCTTTTCTGAGAGTCCACTCAGAAGACCATTACAATAATCAAGTCTACTTGAGATAAAAGCATGGATGAGATTTTCCTGGTCTGCTTGACACACGCAAGCCTTCGCTCTAGATTATGTTCTTCAGATGGTAAAAGGCAGTTTTAGTAAGTGATTTGATATGATGAAGAGGTGGCTGGGCATCTGATCGGGATGTCTCCCGGACGGCCTTTGGTGAGATGTTCCGAGAAGGTCCCACTGGAAAGCGATCCCGGGGACAACCCAGGACATGCTGGAGAAACTATGTCTCTTGGCTCGCCTGGGAACACCTCGGGATCCGTCCGGAAGAACTGGATGAAATTGCACGGGAAAGGAAAGTCTGTATGTCCCTGCTAAAGCTACTGCCCCTGCGACCCGACCCGGAAAAATGGATGGATGGATTGGTATGACTGTTGAAAGTCTGGTCAGAATCTATCAGAACAAGAAGGTTTTAGACCTGGTCTTTGTTTTTTAAAGCCTGTGAGTCCAGGTATTTAGTAACAGCAATCCTATTTCCTTTATTTCCAAAAACAATTACTTCAGTTTGATGAGGTTAAGTTGAAGAAACTCTTGAGTCATCCAGTTATTTATCTGCTTTAGACAGTACCACAGTACCTCAAATGAACCACAGTCATCTGGAGATACTGCTAAATATGTGTGTAATCTGCAAAGCTATGATAGTCAAAACTAAAGTTCTGGAAAATTAGAAATTCAGGGAATGGAATTGGGTCACACAATGGCTTGAATGAGCTGGACATATTGAAGAAGGCAGGAATAATTTAGAGAAGAGTGTAATGTGGGAAAAATGTAGGTATTGTAATAGGGTAAAATGAGAAACTGTTGAAAAATATGCATTTTGTGCAGGGAGGTGATTTGGGTGATGAGAAAATTATTTTGTAGTTGGATTGGTTTGAATCAGCAAAGAAGTGTCAAAGCAGGAAGGAATAACGTAGACTTATCTTAAAGTGGGAAAAATATTTTTTCAATGTGGAAAAGTGCAAAATTTGAGTAATGTGGAAAATGTTACTTCGTGTAATGACTTGAATCGGTGAAGAAATCTTGACACAAGATGGAATAATGTCGAATTTTTATTAATGGTAAAAAAATGTTAAATGTGGTTGATAAAGTGGAATTTGGGAAATGTGAATCTGTTGTAGTTGGAATGGTTTGAATTGGTCAAGAAATGTTGAAGCCTCCTGGTCTACTTTATGACAGCGTTACATTGGTCAGTAACCACTACTCAGAGAAAAATAAATCCACAACTTCTTGTCTCCTGGGCCGCACGGTAGAGCATTAGTCTCACAGTTCTGAGGACCAGGACCACCTGTGTGGAGTTTTCATGTTCTCCCCATGCCTGTGTATATTATCCCCAGGTGCTCTGGTTTCCAACCCACATCCCAAAACATGCATTAACTGTTGTGTCTAAATTGCCCTTAGGTCTGATTGTGAGTGCAAATAGTTGTTTGTGTCTATGGCTGGCAACCAATTGAAGGTGTACCCCGCCTCCTGGCTGGTAATAGCTCAAATAGGCTCCAACACTTCCCCCGATCCTTGAATAAACAAGTGACTCAAATAATGGATCAATATTTTCCCTTGCAGCAACTCACAACACATTGCCCAAGTACAGTACTTACATGCACACAGATGCATACCTAGATACAGTGAAGAACAGATCTTCCTGAAAACAAACAACACCTTTTCACTAAACACTTGGCCAAGATTCCAGCATTTGTCTCTCAGTCTTCTTCTTCTTTTCCTTTCGGCTTGTCCCGTTAAGGGTCGCCACAGCGTGTCATTTTTTGCGATCTTAGCCTATCTCCTGCATCTTCCTCTTTAACCCCAACTGCCCTCATGTCTTCCCTCACCACATCCATAAACCTTCTCTTTGGTCTTCCTCTCACTCTTTTGCCTGGGAGCTCAATCCTCAGCATCCTTCTACCAATATACTCACTCTCTCGCATCTGAACATGTCCAAACCATCGAAGTCTGCTCTCACGAATCTTGTCTCCAAAACATCCAACTTTGGCTCTCCTTCTAATGAGCTCATTTCTAATCCTATCCAACCTGCTCACTCCGAGCGAGAACCTCAACATCTTCATTTCTGCCACCTCCAGTTCTGCTTCCTGTTGTTTCTTCAGTACCACCGTCTTTAATCTGTACATCATGGCCGGCCTCACCACTGTTTTGTAAACTTTGCCCTTCGTCCAAGCAGAGACTCTTCTGTCACATAACACACCAGACACCTTTCGCCAGCTGTTCCAACCTGCTTGGACCCGTTTCTTCACTTCCTTACCACACTCACCATTGCTCTGGATTGTTGACCCTAAATATTTGAAGTCGTCCACCCTCGCTATCTCTTCTCCCTGTAGCCTCACTCTTCCCCCTCCACCTTTCACATTCACGCACATATATTCTGTTTTACTTCGGCTAATCTTCATTCCTCTCCTGTCCAGTGCATGTCTCCATCTTTGTAATTGTTCCTCTTCATGCTCACTGATTTCACTGCATATCACAATATCATCTGCGAACATCATGGTCCAAGGGGATTCCAGTCTAACCTCATCTGTCAGCCTATCCATTACCACTGCAAACAGGAAGGGGCTCAGAGCTGGTCCCTGATGCAGTCCCACCTCCACCTTAAATTCCTCTGTCACACCTAAGGCACACCTCACCATTGTTCTGCTGCCATCATACATGTCCTGTACTATTTTAACACATTTCTCTGCCACACCAGACTTACGCATGCAGTACCGCAGTTCCTCTCTTGGTACTCTGTTATAGGCTTTCTCTAGATCCACAAAGACACAATGTAGCTCCTTCTGACCTTCTCTATACTTTTCCACTAGAATCCTCAAGGCAAATAATGCATCTGTGGTACTCTTTCTAGGCATGAAACCATACTGTTGCTCGCAGATACTTACTTCTGTCCTAAGTCTAGCCTCCACTACTCTTTCCCATAACTTCATTGTGTTGCTCATCAGCTTTATGCCTCTATAGTTCCCACAGCTCTGAAGAGCCCCTTTGTTCTTAAAAATGGGAACGAGAACACTTTTCCTCCATTCTTCAGGCATATTTTCGCCCGCTAGTATTCTGTTGAATAAGTTGGTCAAGAACTACACAGCCATCTCTCCAAATTGCTTCCATACCTCTACCGGTATGCCATCAGGACCAACTGCCTTTCCATTTTTCATCCTTTGTAGTGCCTTTCTGACTTCCCCCTTAGTAATCATTGCCACTTCCTAGTCCTTCACACTTGCCTCTTCAACTCTTCCTTCTCTCTCATTTTCTTCATTCATCAACTTCTCAAAGTATTCTTTCCATCTATTTGGCACACTACTGGCACCAGTCAACACATTTCCATCCCTATCCTTAATCACCCTTACCTGCTGCTCATCCTTCCCATCTCTATCCCTCTGTCTGACCAACCTGTAGAGATCCTTTTTTCCTTCTTTCGTGTCCAACCTGGTGTACATGTCTTCATATGCCTCTTGTTTAGCCTTTGCCACCTCTACCTTTGCCCTACGTCGCAATTCGATGTACTCCTTTCGCCTCTCCTCAGTCCTCTCAGTATCCCACTTCTTCGCAAATCTCTTTCCTTGTATGACTCCCTGTATTTTGGGGTTCCACCACCAAGTCTCCGTCTCCCCTTTCCTACCAAAAGACACACCAAGTACTCTCCTGCCTGTATCTCTGATTACCTTGGCTGTCGTTGTCCAGTCTTCCGGGAGCTTTTCCTGTCCATCGGAGCCTCTTACCTCTTTCCGAAAGGCCGCACAACATTCTTCCTTTCTCAGCTTCAACCACATGGTTCTTTGCTCTACCTTTGTCTTCTTAATCTTCCTACCCACCACCAGAGTCATCCTACACACTACCATCCTATGCTGTCGAGCTACACTCTCCCCTACCACTACTTTACAGTCAGTAACCTCCCTCAAATTACATTGTCCGCACAAAATATAATCCAAAAAAAAAAAACATAAATAGCATTGCATTGAGTACAAGGAAGGACATCATTTGAGCTTCTACCTCCGCTGTTGTAGGTCACTATATGTTCCTCCCTTTTCTGGAAATAAGTGTTCACTACAGCCATCTCCATCCTTTTTGCAAAGTCCACCACCATCTGTCCCTCAAAGTTCCTTTCCTGGATGCCGTACTTACCCATCACTTCTTCATCTCTCCTGTTTCCTTTACCAATATGTCCATTACAATCTGCACGTATAACAACTCTCTCGCTGTCTGGGATGCTCAGAACTACTTCATCTAGTTCCTTCCAAAATTTCTCTTTCAACTCTAGGTCACATCCTACCTGTGGGGCATAGCCGCTAACCACATTATACATAACACCCTCAATTTCAAATTTTAGTCTCATCACTCGATCTGATACTCTTTTCCCCTCCAAGACATTCTTAGCCAGCTCTTCCTTTAAAATAACCCCTACGCCATTTCTCTTCCCATCTACTCCGTGGTAGAATAATTTAAACCCTGCTCCTAAACTTCTAGCCTTACTATCTTTCCACCTGCTCTCTTGGATGTACAGAATATCAACCTTTCTCCTAATCATCATGTCAACCAACTCCTGAGCTTTTTCTGTCATAGTCCCAACATTCAAAGTCTCTACACTCAGTTGTAGGCTCTGTACATTCCTCTTTTTCTTCTGACGATGGATCCGGTTCCTCCTCTTCTTTGCCTTCGACCCACAGTAGCTGAATTTCCACCGACGCCCTGCAGGTTAGCAGTGCCGGGGGCGGACGTTGTTAACCCAGGCCACGACCGATCCGGACCGATCCGGATTCTTTAGATGAACGCTCATATTTGTTTGGCACAGTTTTTATGCCGGATGCCATTCCTGACGCAACCCTTTGCATTTATCCGGGCTTGGGACCGGCCTACAGATAGGGCTGCATTCTTTGTCTCTCAGACAAAACACATAAATATACAAGCAAAAACACATCAGTAATCAGCAAACCGCACAGTCACCCACACCAAAATGTTTTTGTGCTTCAGTTGAACACATGTTGTCAGTCATGGTTATCTTCACTGTCAAATACTTTTGAAGTTTCGTCGTCATTCAAACTCCTGTGAATCATTTGTTCCATTGTTTTTATTCATAAAAGATGATGTATAAATAACTTTCCTTTGATCATGACAGTGTTGTTTCAAACAAACCTTTAACTTTGTGAGTGCAAATTGCGGATCTGAACTCAGTGATGTGAATTGTGCATTTTTACAAAACTGATATTGTCACCCATCACAATAAGTGTTGACATTTTACTATTCACACTGGTCACTTTACTTACATCCGTGGAATTAACCATGAGATTAACCAGAACTCTAATTTATCTAGTGCCCAATAATAATAAACATTTTTTCAAAAAGTAAAAATATGCATTTTAAATTTTCTTCCCCAGAGCATATTCACTCGTGAATAATTTCTTGAAACCAATCGTGTTACATTTCTGGTGATTCCTCTATCACCTTCTTTTAGGCCACATGACAAGTTGCACCTTCTCTGATCTACTGTAGATTTGTTCAAGCAATTCCAAACTGCTACCACTTGGGCCCCAGATCAAACATCTTTATCATCTTACACAGGGAATCGATTCTCATACAATTACAGGTAATAGTTCTTCATTTTTTTTTTCACAGCAGCAGAACCAGCAATCAACAAAAAAAAAAAAAAAAAAAAAGAACATAGCAACGTTGAGCGATCCAAATATATCTATTCTGTCAATTTGGACTGTTTATTTTGGAGAGGAGGAGGACATCTTTGTAATTCACAGGGAACTATCAATTATACTTCATAGTTGTATACATGAACTCCATAAGTCTGTTTACGGATTTCTGGTGGTGCCTGTAAATTAATTATCGAGGCTAAGCGAAGCCAGTCATATCAGTGCCAAGCACATCTTCATTGCAGAAGAACAACAAAAAGGAACAGCAATGTCTTTGGGGCTGGCCGGGGTTAGCTAGAGGTCAGACGAACTGTGTTCCCAACCACCTGTCTTTTTTTCACATTTTCTCCTTCAAACAGTCTCTGATCTGACACCTACCCACTGTCCCTTCTTTCCCCAATGAAAGCATCTCCTTGCACTGTCCGCATCACCTCCCAGCCTCAACCTCCTCAACCTCCTCAAATCTGGCTTAGCGGTGCTTTGCTATCCATGAGGCTGCACAGCCTGGAGGAGGGAGACGGCCGCTCTAATTGTCATTGTCGTGTCACTGCAGCAGGTGTTGTGAGAAGTGTGGGTGGGGAGGTGGACTGCACTAGTGCTGCTTGTGGAGGGTTGTGGAGTGGGTCGCAGGAGGCCGTTCTGATGTTGGTCTTCTTCCGGACTGCACTCTTGTTGATTTTTGTCATTGGGTAAGGCCATTGTGGAAGCCAGCCCACGACCACAAACTGATATCCTTCTCTTGGCACACGCAGACAGATCCGACCCCCAGCGATACACAAATATCAGTAACTTACCCGCAACAAAGCCTGAACAGAAAGACTCTGAATCTAACCATGTTTCCAGATATTTGACAGTTTTGTCTACACGTTGACGAATTATTTGTTGTTTCTCAACCAACTTTCTGTTTTACTGTTAGGTGTTGTTGTACACACAGGTAATCATTTCTTTTTCCTCTTCCTTCTTCCCATTTTTCAATACTCCCTTTAGGACCAAGAAGCGGTTCTCCTTAAATCAATATTCGGGGCTTCAAATCCCTAATTGTTGGTTTTTGGAGACTCAAACCTCTATCCGCCGGACTCAAACCTGGGGACTTAAATCCCTAAATAGTCAGGTACTGGGGACTCTAACCCCAAACTGCTGGACTTGAACTTGGAACCTTAAAGTAAAGACCTATACCTTACCAAAGGAATGTTGGAAGAACAACAATTCCAATACCACTTAATACATATCCAAGATTGTATAAAATACAAAACACCATTTAAAATATTCTTTCAAGGAATTTAAATTTTCTTAACTGTAAGTCTTTATTTGGAGGAAAATAGGTCAGTTTGGATCCTGAGGTGATAGCCAACATCCAAAGGCCCTCGTCCTTAATTCTTTGGGTTGATAGAGGACCTCTGGATCGGTGATCAACCCTAGAATCCCACTTCTGACACCAACTGTTTTGGAAAACCTTTTTCTGACACCAAAAATAAAGAAAAGTCCTTGCAAAGAGAGAGAAAGACAGACAAGGAAACCAAGCAATTATCTATGTCCAGCTTTACTAGCAGTCACAACATACCTCAGAACAAGTATTATGCACAGTATGACCAGGAAAATGCAAGTAGTTCCAACAAATATCAAAAAAGCCTGTGAAGGTTGTCTAAAAGTGATGAATGTAATATTTGGTATATACAACAACAACAACATTTCCAGAACACCATATTCTTCAATTAATATTACTGATTCTGATACTATTAACTATACTTTAAGATAGGGTTAGATATTGCTTCTAATGTTTCACGACTGAATTAGTAGTCAAGTCATAGTCCTCTCAAATCAGTGCGCGTGAGCATGTTTGTGTTACTTTATTGTGTATGGTGAATTCACTCTGGGCATCTTTCCAGAAAGAAGAATATGGCAAGCCACTTTAGAGAAGAAAATAACTGTTGAGTGCACTGGATGAATAGAGTGCTTTTTATGGGTCTTTGTCTCAGAGCACTTAAAATGAAACCTGGCAGCTAATAGAGGTTTAAAAAAAAAGCCTCAGAACTGTTACTGGAGTGGGTTACCCCACTTTGTGAAGAATACTCTTGAACACTAACTGTACATGTGGATCTGAGGTCATTTTAAAGTCGAGCTAGTTTGAGATTAGATAGATTAGATAACCCTTTTAAATCTTCCAATAGAGAGAACATATGAATAATAACAATAGTATAGTAGTAGAATCGTAATAATAATAATGAAGAAGAAGAAGGCATTACACTTATGTAGTGCCTTTAATGACATTAAAATTTGGTTTACAATTAAACACATTTTTCATTCGCTCCACAATCACACCCTAATAGAGTCGTGCATTTGGGTCCACCCTCGAGCCTCGTTCGTGACAAATAGTTTAAAGCTTCTTGTGAAGTCACACCCTCCCTGGGGCAGTCTGACATGCGGCCTCTCTGACCACCACCAAACATCCAACAACATTCATCAATGGGCAATGTGCGTTAAGTGTGCCACGCTGCTTGATAATCTTAAAATGTGCTTCATTTCAGGAGCATGGTGATGTCAGGAAATAAAAAAAAAAAAAAAGTGGAATTTTTTTTTTTTTAACCTGTTTGGCCTGTTACACTTTCTTTTTCTTCTTCCGTACATTTTAAGTGGTTGAACAGCATTGTTTATGGTTCTGACTGTTTTTGTATCTTCTTTTGGCTTGTTTTCACCTAGATTCAGCACACTGTTTTGTTACTCCCACCTCTAACAAATCTTAAACTGAGCATAGACTTCATTGGCAAGGCAAGGCAGCTAAATTTATATTGCCTATTCCGTACAAATATAATGTCTTTACATGATTAAAAATACCACATTTGAACACAAAGATCAAAAGACATTTAAAAACAAAGCACATAAACAAAAGGTATCTTACTAAAATTATGAAAATAATATGCTGTAAATTAAAAAATAAAATTGATTTTGAAATATTTTTAAAAGAGCTCTATCTTGGCATTTCAGTGCTCTTGAGTGAGTAAGTAATCTTTATTATAGGACATACTGAATTAATAAAATCACAACTTTTTTACATGTTCAAATGCTATTGGTAAAATAAAAGATGGTTGCATTAAAAAAAAGGTCTCATTCCTTTTAAAATCGGCTGTGAGTATAAAGGAATTGACCTTACTGTTCAAATACTAACAGAGGGAACTAATGGAGAGAAGTGTCCCAAAAGTACAGCCCTCTGTTTAAACATTGCTGTCTAATGTTACTGACATCTCTCTCTTGCAGAACGCCCGCTATGATTGGCTGCTCTTTTGTGGTAGATCGTGACTACTTTGGAGAGATTGGTCTGCTGGATCCTGGCATGGAGGTCTATGGAGGGGAGAATATCGAGCTTGGCATGAGGGTAATGTCTGATTTGAATGAACGAGACATTTTAGGGGTTAAAATGTAGAATGGTGAATTGTGGGTAATATTTGAAAATAGAAAGAAAGAAATTACAAGCACGTTGGCATGAATGTTTGTTATTGGGTGAATTGGATGAAAAATGTGGAAGTAGATAATGGACCAAAAAAAAAATCATCCTTCCATCTATCCGCTTTATGAGCCGCTAATCCTTACAAGGGTCACAGGGTTGCTGGACCTATCCCAGTTATCTTCGGGCAGGATGCGGGGTACACCCTGAACTGGTTTACAGCCAATTGAACGTCACTTAGAGACAAACAACCAGTCGTACTCACAATCACAAAGGGTAATTTAGGGTCTCCAATTAATGCGTTTTTGGGATGTGGAAGGAAACCCGAGTGCCTGGAAAAAAAACACAGGTATGGGGGTGGATTTGAACCCCAGTCCTCAGAACTGTAAGGCTGACGCTCTAATTAGTCGGTCACTGTGCCGCCACAAAATAAAAAAATAAATGAAGTAAGGCGGCACGGTGTATCAGTTGGCCTCACAGTTCTGAGGTCCCGGGTTCGATTCCAGTCCCGCCTGTGTTGAGTTTGCATGTTCTCCCCATGCCTGCGTGGATTTTCTCCGGGCACTCCGGTTTCCTCCCACATTGCAAAAACATGCAACATTAATTTGACACTCTAAATTGCATCTAGGTGTGATTGTGAGTGCGGCTGTCTGTATGTGCCCTGCAATTGGCTGGCAACCCGTTCAGGCTGTACCCTGCCTTCTGCCCGTTGACGGCTGGGATAGGCTCCAGCGCTCCCACTACCCTCGTGAGGATAAGCGGCTAAGAAAATGGATGGATGGATGTCATGATTGTACTACTACTAATAATAATAAAGACTGTTGGAGTAGAATAACAATCTCAACCACAATTGTGTGAATGCTGAAAGCATTTTGGTTTAACTTTTAAACTATACAGAGAAGCCTCAGTTTTGAAAAGACATTTCCCATGCGTCTCACCTTAGGGCTACAACGTAAAATACAAAATCCCAATGGCATCAACAGAAACCATGATCAAAATGTGCAAAGCTAGAATTTCTGAAATTGAAGTGCACAAGGAAAATCCATTTTATGCAAATTTCAAGCCAACCCAAAGGCTCTGAATTTAACACTTCATGTGCTCTGTTGATTTGAAGTTTGGTTTGTTTTGTGCTGATTAAGTTCATAAGAGTGCTCTCCAGCCATATGGAACCATTTTTGCTCTACACGCTCATTTAAGCCTGCCACATATCGAAGTGATAATACTATTACCTTAAAGGTCTTCTGACACGTAAATGATTTTTGGTATGTTTTTAATTTTTAAAAAAAGGCATCCGGAATGGACCCATCCGTTTTTTTCACCACACGTCAAGTTGTTGTCATATATGGATTTTTGCATCTCCAGCCATGAAAATACTCTCGAGGCATTTATGTTGGAGAATATCCAGGAAGTGTTGGTTTTTTTTGCAGTAGCGGGATCGAGTGTTTATATTGGTTTATACCTAGAGGAGTCTGAGGCCCTGTAGCTCAGTGGTTAGAGCACTGGTTTGGTTAACCAGGGGTTGTGGGTTCGAATGCCACTGGGGCCTCCACTCCCTGAGAAGGGAGTCAGGATGGGCATCTGGTGTAAAAATTGTGCCAAACATATATATGTGTTCATCTGAGATGATACGCTGTGGCGACCCGAAAAGGGACAAGCCGAAAGAAGAAGATATCTGTTAGTTAGAAGTCATCTGCGTATCATCTAAATATAGCTCAAAATGATAATATGTAATATGGATACGTAACATGACCCAGGTCACTTCACTCAATTTTGAGATCTTCTTCAAAAAAGAGCTTCAGTCTCAGAAGGGGCATCAGAAAAATCTGAAAATCTCTCTTGTTCATCTGCCATAGCAGGCGGCACAGCGTCTTTTCAATGACAACTGTCCCAATGTGACATCTGCAAATGACGTTACAGGCAATATGAGTGCTACTGGGATGTCGAGTAAGTCTTACACAACTTTTCGTGTGAATGATACACTCTCCTTTTTTTTTTACGTATAGACATTGAAGTGAATGATATTATATGCAGTTTTCATAACATTATCTATTTTAACATGTCTATATGGATGTCACTTGAGCTTTAAACATCTATCCATCCATTTTCCATACTGCATATCCTCACTAGGATTATGAGTGTGCTGGAACCTATCCTAACTCACTCTGGTTTAACACCCTGAGCTGGTTACCAGCCAATTGCAGGGCCTATAAAAAAAAAAAAAAATCAACAACCAGTCACACTCACATTCACACCTACAGGCAATTTAGAGTGTGTATCCAAATATGAACCTTGAGATCCAATCTATAGCTCCCCTAAATTACCAGACACCTGTTCAAAAACACTTCAGTGACATTTGGAGAATGCTTCAGGGATTCTCGCCCACTCTTTAGAACACTTCAGTGAAACCATTGATGTTTATGGTGGCAGATGACCATTTGACAGTCAATCACTATTCCACATATAATGGCAGTTCCCCTGGCCTATGCCATTGAAAAAAACAATGTAATCTACAAGTTTTGCTTGTGTTTTTGAATGTTAGTCTGCTATATCACAGTTATATCTCACTGTGATGTGTTGTTGACTAAACCAGTATTTTCCCATTCAGTGAAGACACTTATATGCACATGTACATATAAATACATGACTAATTTAAACATCGAAATTACAGGGGACCTCAATTCAGCTACACCTGCTAAATTAATTTAGACCAACCTTTTTGAGGTGTGTGTAATATGGGACTTTTGGAGACAAGTTTAGGGAGAGCAGACTTCAATGGTTTGGATATGTTCAGAGGCGAGAGAGTGAGTATATTGGGAGAAGAGTGCTGAGGATGGACCTGCCAGGCAAAAGAGCGAGAGGAAGACCAAATAAAAGGTTGATGGATGTTGTGAGGGAAGACATGAGGACAGTGGGTATTAGCGAAGAGGATGCACGAGATAGGCTTAGATGGAAAAATATGACACGCTGTGGCGACCCCTAACGGGACAAGCTGAAAGAAAAAGAGGAAGAAGAAGTGTGATATGAGACAGTTTTTTTTTTTGTAAGCACCAACAACTCTGTTATTTATTCTATATGAATATGCATATTTATTGGTCACATTTGATTCATGTCTCCACCAAAACAAACGCAATTATGCTTACATACTGTGAGCCTTGACTGTGATAAAATGAACTGCATACCGCTGAAATTGTGCAGGTCAACACATGTACCAGCTTGAATGAATACACAGTACAGGCTTCAGTTTGATTCAGGAGTTCTTATGCTACCTCATGAAATTAACATCTGCTTCTGATAAGTGTGTGGGTTCAGCTCAAAAACCAGAATAACATTTGGGACGGGCTTGATTGAAAAGAGCAAGTTAGTGTAAGCAAAAATAGCTGTAATACATCACATTAACTGAGTCTACGTAAACAATGTGACTAGAGGGAGCTCATGATAAACGGTCCATACAAAAAGGTGACAAGGTTATTTTTAGATTTTAAACATTCCTGTCTTGCGCTTTAACATTATGGTGAACAATAACACTCTTCTAAGGCCCCATTTGCAAACAAAGACACAAGGTTGGGAACAGAATTTAGGACTTCTAAAAGAAAGGTCAAATTGATTTTACCTGTGAATTTATTTGTCTGATGTACCATCTCATGAGATCAGGACCTTTTATTTCAAATTTCCAATGGGTGTTTGCATTATTGCTGTAGTTATCCAGACCATATTTAGGGGATCTCAAGCTGACCTTGGAATCAATGGTAACTTAACTATTGGATGTCTCAGACAAATATACTTTGTCAAGACTAGTTAACTGTTATACTGTAGCGATGTAAAAAAAAAAAAAAAAAAGACTATGTTCTTTTTTTTTTTTTTTTTTTTACAAATTAAAACGGATGTCGTAGATTCTGTAATTGCTCATGGACAATGCACATTCCCCCCACCCATACCCACCACCCCGAAAATATGTCAGAAATCAATAGTGTGCATCACACAAAGAGTGGGTATAAGGCAAGAATGCCAAATTCATTTTTGTCGCATGCCACATTGTAGTTACGTTTTTCCTCAGATGGCCGATATATTTCACGGCCTCATGACATTTACACATAAAATTTATGAACTAGTTTTGGAATCAGAAATCAAGACTTATGGGTTTTTCAACAGTTGATGTTTGGTTATCAAGAAAATCCTAGCAATATTTGAACGTTATCATTTATGATATGACAATTTGAAATTTTGGTATGGATTTTACCTAAAATTATGAAAGTTCACACACATGATTTGGATTTCATGACATGTATCCCAGGTTGGAGAGCAAAGAAGTAGAGAAATGTCGATACAGACACAAAGATAAAGATGGGAAAGATGTGCAGCAGGTTAGCATGATTAAGGATAGATTGGAAATGTGTTGACTGGTGCCAGTTGTGTACTGAACAGGTGGAAAAAAATACTTTGAGGGGGTGATGAATTTGTAAAAAGAGAAATGAAAAGAAGAAGCATGTTTGATGGAGTAGTGATGCCTAACATACCAATCACTTCTTCGTCACCCTGTTTCCTTCACCAACAACAAGTCCTTTCCAATCTGCACCAATCACAACTCTCTCTTTGTCTGTGACAATGAGAACTACTTCATCTAGTTCCTTCCAGAATTTCTCTTTCACCTCTCGGTCACATCCTACCTGTGCCCTTAAATCACATTTTACATAACACCTTCGATTTCAAGTTTCAGCCTCATCACTCGATCTGATACTGTTTTCACCTCCAAGACATCCTTATCTTACTCTTCCTTTAAAATAACCCCGACTCAATTTCTCTTCCCATCTACACCATGGTAAAATAATATAAACACCGCACCTAAGATTCTCCTTACAGTCCTAAGACTTTAAAGCTGGATGGCCTTCCTGACACAACCCTCTGCGTTTATCCAGGCTTGGCCACGGGCTGTGTTTGACAGTGACATATGAACATTAAATAGGGCTAATATTTCCATTTGCATAGCCAAATCCACAACAAAAACACCTGCAACTTACAGCAAAGATTTTTTTTGCCGTTGTCCCAGTCCCAGAACACAGCTGAAATATTCAAGTTTGGGCAGTGGCCAAACTACACAAGGCGTCAATTGTTGTTTTTCATAGTCTGCTATGGAAACACAAGTTGCAGGTGTTACGATTCCATGTGGTCATACAATTTAACATTAATTTAGTGATTCAAAGAAAGAAAATCCTAGAAACAAAATCTTTGTACAAAGTTTGTACATATTAACAGTCAATGGGAGACTGATAATTTTTTAACACACTTTTTCCAACAAGTTGCCCAATTGCACACCCTCAAGAGTGTGTACATCATGAATGGTGGGTCTTGTTGTTTTTCTGAGAATTTACTGCACCTACTGCTAACTTGTTTGACATGTAGCAATAAACAATATCCTGAAAACATGGATTAATCTGGTTGGTCACATTGGACTGCTATTATTTTGAACAGTACTGTTGCTCTGGCTTTGAACTTGTACAGTGTGCAGCTTCCTGCAGCAAGTGTGCAGCAACCTTGTGAAGGACAAGAATGTTTGCTCGGAGGCAGCAATAAACCCCAGCCATCTGTGGACACCAGCCACTCTGGCAGCTTCTAAATCACCAACATGCTCGCGCACATCAAGAAGCAAATGACAGCGGGCGCGGACCATATGTGAGTCACTTCCAACAAGCGGGGGATTAAAAAAGATTAAAAATCTTTGACAATAAGCAAATTCCTCTATTACATTTAATTAAGCGTTAGGAGTATTGGTGACAGCTCAAGTGCCTTTCCATTCCAAGGACTGGGGTTCAAATTCAGCTTCTGTGGAGTTGAATGTTCTCCCCATCCATGAGTGGCTTTTCCGAAGGAGAAAACAGTTTTTGACTGAGTGAGAATATCAATGTGCATGGTTGTTTATATGTGCCCTGCAATTGTGTAGAGACCATTTCAGGGTGTACCCTTGCCTCTTGCCCGAGGATAGCTTGCATAGGCTCTAGCATGCTCACAACCCTATTGAGAATAAGCAGAATTAATGAATGAGTATAGGAGACAATTTGTGGTCAAATGTCATGCATGCATAATGTACAGTCATTGTTTGTGTGAGAAATGCTGAGTGTACTGCATCATTTATTGACCTCTTCATAGAGTATATAACTTCTGTTGGAAATTCATCTACTGCAATACTGTACTCCCTCATTGTGAAGTTTCTTACTGAATATGGTCTTAAGTCATTGAGAATAAAAGCCCAGTTAACGGTTTTATTATTTCAAGCTTTAACTGGACAGAGGCCTTAATTATAACAAGTTGAGGTCTCAGAACTTCTTCCAAGTATCTTATTCATTATCCTCAATTGATTGTTTTTCTCTGCACACAATTTGAGCAACAACACGGGTGGAACCATGTGCCCTTCACTGATGTCAGTGCATTAACATTAGATATTGATCCAGCCTTCGTCTTTTTCAATGCCTGCATTATTTAGAGGCCAGATCAATCTATTAAATCTTAATGGACTCAGTTTTAGTTGCACAAGTGTTCATTATTGTATGTTTGAACTCTGTATTGGAAAGTGATGCAAATGATGATGATAGATATTGTAGCTGTGCAAGTTATCCATGCAAGTATCACAACATATTGTCTCCACAGTATTTAATGAATACTGTAATTTCAACAATCATTGGGTACTTAATGACATACACCTGCACAATATACTGTATTTGTTACTTGATGTTACAACAAGAACTAAATGAAATTCAAATACAAATATTATGGAAAAGACAATGCTCATCTCAACGCTGGTTTTAATTTAACAAAATATTTGTTTTTTTGTTTGTAGTTTGCATTCCTACCTACGTAACAGTTTGACTCTGTATGGAGATGTGTTCCTAATTTCCCAGGCATTGGAACTGTAGTGGCACATGCTGCTCCCTTTCGTGGAGATGGTGCGGGTTTGATTCCTGACCATTCCCCGAATGAGGGGGCGGGGGAGGGGGTTGGCACATTGGCTATATGAGGATGGACACCTGGCAGAAAAACTGTGCCAAACAAATCATGTTAGAGACTCACTGTGGAAAACCCTCTGAAAGATGAAACAACAGTTATTTAGGTATATACAACAAAGTAACCAAAATATTTGAAATTGCTGCCATTATGATGCAGTGCTGTGCATCGCCATTGCAAAAAAAAAAAAAAAAAATGTCAAATTAGTACTTCTAATTACACACTTCAAGTAACAGTTTCCTCTTCACATTTTGTATTGCAAGTAATATTGGTCCATGGTTACCTAATGATATGGCTGCTCAATTTACGGTGCAACTCATCATTTTATGTTGTGGCATTTCCTGTTGAGTTTGCATACTATTTGTAAAATGTTTTCACAATTGAATCGCTCGGTGGGTCCTGTGTCCCTCCATTAATCCATTTTCTATACCTCCTTAGGGTCATTGGCAGGTATGGTAATAGATGGTAATCTCTTACAACTATTACGAGTCCTTGGAAAGTCCTTCTAAATCCTTCTCAATTCTCATCCCTAGTTGTGGGTAAGCCGCAACCTATCCAATCTGACTTTTAGCTAGAGGCACTCACTTGGAGGTGTCCTCTGCCCATACAGTATATTGTAATTTTTCATTTTTTTCTGGTAGCCATGCAGATCCAAGCTCTGGCTCTACTTTACACATTGAAAGCTCTGTATATGTTTTATACTTTGTATAAATATTTTATTTGTAAAATAAAAAAAATTGATGAGGCATTTGACATTTTGATGTCACCATACATCAGTGTCACGGATTACGTTCAAGGCCAGAGGTAATTAAAAAGACCTTGTCTTGCATTGACCTTTTACTAAAACCCCCACTTCATTATAACTTCTGCCAAGATGCATGGCCCTACTTAAATATGTGCTGTGCAAAGGGATGTCATCTCTGCAGGCATTATGATTACCATTAATGGTTATATACCATACTATATGGGTCTCCCGATTACTCAACTTACTCCCTTCAAGCATTGCTTAATTAGATCACATAATTACCACTTTCAGATGTCTTGAACAGTCTGAAAATGTAGAATGACCTCACCAGGCAGAAGATGTGTGAAGGGTACTTGTAGACACTGATTTTGCTCCCCCAGTGAATTAGCAATTATATGAAAGACAAGGGCAGTAACTGAATAGAATTGACTTCCGACAAGCACAGGACCTCTATACACAGCTGCAGTATATTTGCACTATAACACGGGAATAATGCATTCTTCGGAATATAGAGACTTTTTAAACATCCCTTTTTAAAACAGAAATCCCAATTTAGTGATTTTGATTTGCAGTGTGTGTCCACTGCTCCACGGGATGTATAGGTTAAAGGGCAGAAAAAAATATTTAAGTGACAAAACCGTTGTCCATTAATTTATGAGAATGTCATGGCCATAAAGATGTTTAAATGGGGTCGGGGGTGGGTGGAGTATATCCCTATAACATCTGTTCATGTACATTGCAGGAGGATCATATCAGTCAAATGCTGCCTCACCACTGTTTTATAAACTCTGCCCTTCATCCGAGCAGAGATTCTTCTGCCACCTAAACACACCAGACACCTTCCGCCAACTGTTCCACCCCACTTGGACCAGTTTTTTCACTTCCTTACCACACTCACCATTGCTCTGTATTGTTGACCCCAAGTGTTAGAAGTCGTCCAGCCTCGCTATCTCTTCTCCCTGGAGCTTCACTCTTTCTCCTCCGCCCCTCTCATTCATGCACATATATTCTGTTTTACTTCGGCTAATCTTCATTCCTCTCCTTTCCAGTGCATGCCTCCATCTTTCTCATTGTTCCTCCACCTGCTCCCTGCTTTCACTGCATTTCACAATATCTGCAAACATCATAGTCGAAGGGGATTCCAGTCTAACCTTATATGTCAGCCTATCCATTACTACCGCAAACAGGAAGGGGCTCAGAGCTGATCCCTGATGCAGTCCCACCTCCACCCTAAATTCTTCTGACACACCAATGGCACACCTCACCGGTGTTCTGCTCCCTTCGTATGTCCTGTACTATTCTAACATATTTCTTCACCACACCAGACCTCCGCATGCAGAACCACACTTCTTCTCGTAGAGCTCTGTCATAGGCTTTCTCTAGATCCACAAAGACACAATGTAGCACCTTCTGACCTTGTCTGTACTTTTCAATTAGCATCCTCAAGGCAAATAATGCATCTGTGGTACTCTTTCGAGGCATGAAATCATACTGTTGCTCGCAGATACTGACTTCTGACCTGAGTCTACCCTGCAGTACTCTTTCCCATAACTTTATTGTGTGGCTCATCAACTTTATTCCTCTATAGTTGCCACAGCTATGCAAGTCCACTTTGTTCTTAAAAATGTATTAACTGTATTAATGTGTGCAGAAAGTAAAGGTGATTAAGAATAGTGATGGAAATATGTTGACTGATGCCGGTAGTGTGCTAAGTAGATGGAAAGAGTACTTTGAGAAATTAATGAATGAAGAAAATGGGAGAGGAGGAAGCATAGAAGAGCCAAGCATGAATGACCAGGAAGTGGCAATGATTCGTAAGGGGGAAGTTAGAAAGCCACTGAACAGGATGAACAATGGAAAGACAGTTGGTCCTGACGACATACCAGTGGGAGTATGGAAGCAATTGGGGGAGGTGGCTGTGGAGTTTTTGACCAACTTATTCAACAGAACACTAGCGGGAGAGAAGATGCCAGAAGAATGGAGGAAAAGTGTACTAGTTCCCATTTTTAAGAACAAAGGCAAAGTTCAGAACTGTAGAAATTATAGAGGAATAAAGATGATGATCCACACAATGAAGTTATGGGAAAGAGTAGTGGAGGCTAGACTCAGGTCAGAAGTAAGTATATACGAGCAACAGTATGGTTTTATGCCTAGAAAGAGTACCACAGATGCATTATTTGCCTTGAGGATGCTCGTGGAAAAGTACAGAGAAGGTCAGAAGGAGCTATATAATGTCTTTGTAGACCAAGAGAAAGCCTATGACAGAGTACCAAGAGAGGAACTGTGGTACTGCATGCGCAGGTCCAGTGTGGCGGAGAAATGTTAGAATAGTACAGGACATATATGAGGACAGCAGAACAGCGGTGAGATGTGCCGTAGGTGTTTCAGAAGAATTTAAAATGGAGGTGGGACTGCATCGAGGATCTGCCCTGATCCCTTTCCTGTTTGCGGTTATAATGGATAGGCTGACAAATGAGGTCAGACTAGATTCCTCTTGGATCATGATGTCCGCAGATGATATAATGATATGCAGTGAGAGCAGGGAGCAAGTGGAGAAACCATTAGAAAGATGGAGGCACACACTGGAAGGGAGACGAATGAAGAGTAACCAAAATAAAACGGAATATATGTGCATGAATGAGAGGAGTGGAGGAGGAAGAGTGAAGCTCCAGGGAGAAGAGATAACAAAGTTGGATGACTTCAAATACCTGGGGTCAACAATCAGAGCAATGGAGAGTGTGCCAAGGAAGTGAAGAAATGGGTCCAAGCAGGGTGGAACATTTGGTGGAAGGTGTTCTATGTGACAGAAGAGTCTCTGCTAGGATTATGGGTGAAGTCTACATAACAGTGGTGAGACTGGCCATGATGATGATGATGATGATGATGATGAGAGACGGTGGCACTGAAGAAACAACAGGAACCAGAACTTGCAGGAGCTGAAATGAAGATGTTGAGGTTCTCACTTGGAGTGAGCAGGTTGGATAAGATTACTAATGAGCTCATTAGAGAACGGCCAAAGTTGGATATTTTGGAGACAAGGTTCGAGAGCGCAGACTTTGATGGTATGGAGATGTTCAGAGGCAAGAGAGTGAATATATTGGTAGAAAGATGCTGAGGATGGAGTTGCCAGGAAAAATAGCGAAAGGAAGACCAAAGAGAAGGTTGATGGATGTGGTGAGGGAAGACATGAGGACAGTGGGTGTTAGAGAGGAAGATGCACGAGATAGAATTAGATGGAAAAAGATGACACGCTGTGGCGACTCCTAACGGGACAAGCCAAAAGGAAAATAATACTCATAATGAGCATCCCTGGTGAATATGATGTATTTTAGATACATTTTCCTACAATTGCTATTCAAAGTGCATAAAGAAGAAAAAAAAAGAAGTCTAAACCAAAAACCCCATGAATGCTGTAATCAACACAACCATCTCTAGCTATAGTCACTCTCCTGTTCTCTTCAGCTTGTGATATTGTATGTGATATACTATGGAGCCAAAAATGAATAAGAAGTTCTGCTTGTTTGCAGGGTAACTAGCTGGATCCCTCTCAATAAGCTCTGTGCTTTATGTTTCCTATTTCACTTAGAAACCACTAAATTCAAGATTTGCTTTGAGTGATTGCTCGGTACTCTACACGGACCAAATATTTAGGTAAATCATAGCATGGAATTTAACTTTTCATTGAGTTCCGTTCCTAAGGTAGTAGTAGTAAAACTTCAAGTGCCTGAAAATTTTACATTTCCAAACGTCAGTCCAGTCACTTAATAAAATGCATGTGCTGAGGCATGTAAAAGCTGATGTCGTAATTTTAATATTCCAAACATCTTCTGGGACGAAAATGCATATGGTAGGTGTCTGGTGTTCTATGTGCACATTTGGTGGAAGGTGTTCTATGTGGCAGAAGAGTCTCTGCTAGGATGATGGGCAAAGTCTATAAAACAACCATGATGATGATGATGATGATGATGAGAGATGGTGGCATTGAAGAAACAACAGGAAGCAGAACTTGCGGTAGCTGAAATGAAGATGTTGAGGTTCTCGCTCGGAGTGACCAGGTTGGATAGGATTAGAAATGAGCTCATTAGAGGGACAGTCAAAGTTGGATGTTTTGGAGACAAGGTTAGAGAGAGCAGACTAAGATGGTTTGGATATGTTCAGAGGCAAGAGTGTGAGTATATTGGTAGAAGGGTGCTGAGGATGGAGCTGCCAGGCAAAAGAGCGAGAGGAAGACCAAAGAAATGTTGATTGATATGGTGAGGGAGGACTTGAAAACTTTGGGTATTACTGAGTGAGATGCACGAGATGGGCTTAGATGGAAAAAAAATGACATGTTGTGGTGACCCCTAATCGGGACAAGCTGAAAGGAAAAGAACAAAAAGATTAATGTGTGCAGATCACTACTGGCATGTTCAAGTTAACTTTGACTAGTTTTTCTCTAACTAATCAGAATCAGTGCCGTGGAGGGACAATGGCCCGACCCTGGCGGGTGTGCAGTGCAGGGACCGAGTGGAGGGCGGGGCTGCACAGTCCATTGAGTCAAGGGGCCAGGGCCCTGATGGGGTCGAGGCCACCCCAGCAGGTGCAGGAGTCGGGGCAAAGGGGGCCGCCACCAGCGTAGGGGTAGGGCCAACCCCAAAGGACGAGGGCATCAGTCCTTCCTTGGGGGCACACCTGAGGCCGAGCATGACCCACTAAGTTGATGTTGACGTGGACGAACCTCCTCTCGGGGACAGCAAAGCACTCCATGGGGGTTTTGTTTGGCGGTGCACCTTGGCATGCTGACAGGGCACGCACGAGTCGACTCAGGTCTGTACCACGTGGTCCGAGGCCTGGTCTGCGCTCATGCGGGATTAGTCGAGACCCAGATGCAGAGTGCCGACGACCGCCCTGGAGAGGCAGTCCGCGACCACATTGGATTTGCCGGCAATGTGTTGGATGTCCGTAGTGTACTCCGAGATGAACGACTGTTGGCGTTGCTGGCGGGCGGCCCACGGCTCGGTCACCTTGGACATGGCGACAGTGAGGGGTTTGTGGTCCACATAAGACGTTAACTCACGGCCTTCCAGTAGGGAACGGAAGTGGCGGATCACCAGCCAGAGGCCGAGGAGCTCCCTATCGAATGTGCTGTATTTCCGTTCCCTGGGAACCAGCTGACGGCTGAAAAAGGCAAGCGGTTGCCAGGCGCCGCCGACCCACTGCTCGAATACGGCCCCAACGGCGTAGTCCACCGCCGTTTTTGTCGATGAGGTGCCCGAGGAACTCGATGGAGGGCACCCCAAAAACACACTTTGCTGTGTTGATGATCAGGCCATGCCGCATTAATCACGCGAAGAGATCCCGAAGGTGCTTCAGATGTTCTTCCTCCAAGGAGCTGGCGACGAGGATGTTGTCCAGATAGACTAACACAAAGGCCAAGTCTCTGAGCACCGAATCCATTAAACATTGGAAAGACTGGGCCACGTTTTTGAGTCCAAACGGCATCCTCAGAAACTCGAACAGGCCAAACGGCGTGACTACACCCGTCTTGGGAATACCTGAGGGGTGCACAGGGACCTGGTGATAATCGCGCAACAGGTCGACCTTGGAGAACAGGCTTTTGCCAGCCAGGTGGGCCAAGAAGTCCTGAATGTGGGGGACAGGGTAACGGTCGGGTGCAGTGGCGTCATTAAGGCGGCGGTAGTCACCACACGGTTGCCACCCGTCCTCTGGTCGAGGGACAAAGAGTCGCGGCGAGGCCCATGGGCTATCCGAGCGGAGGACGATGCCCAGGCGCTCCATGTTGGCAAAAATTGACTTAGCGACTGCTAGCTTCTCGGGGACTAGGAGAAAGTCAGTGCGTCCACCAGACAGCCCTTCTTCACGTCCACCAACAGCCCCTGGGCACAAAAAAAAAATCAGCTCCGAGGAGAGAGAATGAGACATCGGCAGTGACAAAGTTCAATGTAAAGCGCCAACCCCGAAACTCAAATCCATAGTATTTATGCCATATGTGCAGATAGGGAAGCCATTAGTGGACAGTGGGGGTGGCCCCTGAGTCCCGCCAGCAGCGTCATCCCCAGTGGTGGTCAGGACGCTCCTCTGGGCAGTCAGGAATATGCCCCCGGAAAGGATGTCCATGATGAAGAGCAGCCAGTCCTTTCCGCCCACGCTCACGGCCGCTACGGAGCACAGGCTTTGGCGTTTCCCTGCCCCGTCGTAGTTGCAAGGGACACGGCATCTCTTCGCTTTCGCGCCAAAACGGCCACGGAAGTAGCACAAACCTGTCCCAACGTGGCCGTCGGTGGCGATGGGGCCCCTGCTGGATGGCACCACCGTGCTCGGGGGCGAGTAACTGCGCGCCGGGTGGCAGTGAAGAAACAGTCGGCCTCCTCAGCCAGGGCACGGGGTTCAGTGATAGAAGTAATAGAGAGCGCCGTCTGAACATGCGGTGGCATGTGTCTGAGAAACAGTTCCATGAAAATGAAGTTGGGCTCCTCCGTGCCCAGCAGGTTGAGCATTGTTTCCATGAGTTTGGAAGGTTTGCTGTCCCCCAGTCCATTAATAGGCAAAAGGCGTCAGGCCACGAAAGCTTGAGGAGGTGAGCCTTGAGCCCAGCATATTTTTCTCGGGCCGCGGGAGATGTGATGAAACTCACTGCTCTAGCCGCCGTTGAGCTCCCGAGGGCTGAGACAACGTGGAAATAACGCATGGAATCACCCGAGATCCAGTGGAGGGCGAATTGAGCCTCCGTCTGCACGAACTATGCTGCCGCGGATGTCACCCAAAACTCCGGCAATTTGAGAATGGCGGTTGCCATGTTCGGTTCGGTCTCGGAAACGCCGGGACTGACGTTGGGGTCACCATAGTACCGCCAAAGAAACTGAGTCGGAGGCGGAGTGTTGAACACAGGAGCAAACCTCTTTTTATTTTAGACATCGACAGAGTGAACCCATTGCGGCGGGAACTCTCTAACACATTAACTCCGGAAGTGTAACAAGCAACAACGTCCGTGCGGATCCTCGTAACCTAACTCGAGGTCACTTGGGTGAAATATGTAGACCACCACAGGTTGAACATGACTTGTGAATCATTGTATTCTGTTTTTATTTAATGCGTCCCGATTTCATTGGAATTGGGTTTGTCTTAGTACATTACATATAGTATACACAATATCCGGGCACAATATTTTTAATAGTTTTGTCACCGTATTATTCTTTGCTTCATTACTGCAATGCCTTGATTTTAGTGGGATTAGTACACAGTCACATCTATCAATGCAGATGCATTTCTTAAAGGTGCTTAAAATAGGCATGTGAATAATGAAATCATCACTAAACCTTAGCGTATGGTTATCATGAAAGTACGAGTCTAGTACAAATTCTGTCAGGGCCACCACACTTTGGCTCATGGTGGCCTGATACCTATAAATGTCACGACCCATCGGAACGGGAGTAGGACCCAAATGCAGGACTCGGATGATGCAAGGTAGTTCGGGGAGAAACGTTTATTATTTCGTGGTCGGGGATCGGGCAGGCAGTCAGGTGCAGCAGCGGTAGTTGGGACTATTGATAGAGCTAACTGAAGGTGCTGATGGAAATCTGTTAACTGATGTTAATACTATTTATGATTTGTATAGCTTGTACCTTCTGCAGCCCCAAAGAGCTGAAGACTCAAATGGCCTAGATTCTTTCAAACAACTGCATGTTCAGTGACAAATTAACTTAGCAATTACATTACGGTTTCCTTCCACGTCCCAAAAACATTAATTTTGGAGACTCTAAATTGCCCCGAGGTGTGATTGTGAGTGTGACTGTTGTCTGTCTTCATGTGCCCTGCAATTGGCTGGCAACTAATTCAGGGTGTACCCTGCCTCTTACCCGATGACAGTTGGGATAGGCTCCAGAACTATCGCGACACTTGTGAGGATAAGCGCCTAAGAAAATGGATGGATGGAGTATGCAACATAAAATATAAAATACTGGAAAGTATGTGAAAAGTCAAAAAACATGTTCGTGACATTCCACAAGTGAACAGGATCATTGAAAACAGGCAAGTGTCATGAATGAGAATGAAAGAAGCATCCCCAAATGGATCAGATGATCACAAGCAAGAATGGTTTAACATTTTGTCAACAACTGAGTGGGCAAATAGTCCAACAGTTTCAGATTTCTCAATGTTCAATTTCAAGGAATTGAGAGATTCATCATCTACTGTCCATAATATCAAAGATTGAGAGAGTCTCGAGAAATTTCTGCTCATAAGCGAGAAGTGACCAATAATCTCTTACGCAGAACTGTATGACTAACTGGCATCATTATGTAGAGGATATTGCCACATCTGCACAGGGACACTTCCAAAAACCATTGTCAGTTAATATAGTTTATCCCTCCATCGTTAAATGAAAGTTAAAGCTCTACCATGCAAAGCTTAAAACATACATCAACACCACCACCCAGAAGCACTAGACCCAAATCCATCTCAGATGGACTGACATGAAGTAGAAAAGTGTGCTGTTGTCTGTTGAAACCAGATTTAAAATTATTTCTCGGAATCATGAATGTTGTCTCCTCCAGACCAAAGAGAAAATGGACCATCTGGATTGTTGTTAAGGAAACATTCAAAAGCGAGCATCTTTGATGGCATGGTTGTTTGTTAGTACCAATGGCATGGGGAACTTGCACACCTGGGAAGGCACGATTAACGCTGAAAAGCAAATATCCTGTAGGTCAACATTTGTAGCTAATCAAGTTAATCTTTATTGCATCTACAGAGATGTCCCGGACAAGACATTACTAAACATGATTCTGAACAAAGCAACTTAACACATCAAGGCCTCGTAGTAAAGAAAAGAAAAAAGGAGTGTACTAGACTGGCTTGCCAGAGGTCCAGACCTGTCTCCCATTGAAAATGTGTGTTGGCATATTATGAAACCCAAAACACGACAACAAAGACCCTAGAGAATGGAGCAACACAAGATGCACATCAAGTGAGAAGGAAAAATAATTCCAGCTACACCAATTTAGAATCCTCAGTTCCCGAATGATTTGTTAAAAGGAGAGGTGATGTAAACACGCACCGCCTCAGATTTTTTTTCAATTGTGTTGTGGGCTTCAAACTCAAAAGGAGTGAATATGTACAAACTTCATTTGAATTACAGTTTCTAATCATAATTCTCTGAGAATGACTTAATGAGCAGTCTTAATATGTACCACCAATAGTTAGAACCACCAATCTCATCAGAGCCACTCGTTTTTCGCCCCTGAGTCTCTTGAACAAAAAGTTCATGTCAAAATCAAAAATTGCCTTTTACCATTTTTAACATGTTGACTTTAAAGGAGGCAGAACAGTGGAGAAAACTGATTAGAGCATCTGCCTCACAGTTCTGAGGACCAGGGTTCAAATCCCACCTCCACCTGTGTGGAGTTGGGAACCCTAACCCGTCTCCTCGTGCCTGCGTGGGTTTTATCCAGGCATGCTGGTTTCCTCCCACATCCCAAAAACATGCATTCAATGGAGATTCTAAGTTGCCCTCAGGTGTGATTGTGGGTGCGAATGGTTGTTTGTTTATATGTGCCTTGCGATTGGCTGACTACCAGCTCAGTGTTGTGTACCCGCCTCCTACTGAAAGATAGGTGGGATAGGCTCGAGCCCTCCCGCGACCCTTGTTAAGATAAGTGCTCAGATGATGGATCAATGGATGGATGGACTTTAAGGGAGTAAATTTCAAGTTCAGTAATTTGTCCCATTTAGACATTTGAGGTCCTGTCGTGATTTGACATCAGTATTGTAACTGTAAAGTTAACATTATAAAGGGATTTCTAGTCTGTTCTCGAATACTGAACATTTGTCTTGATACTCACTATTCGTGTCTGTATAAACAGAAAAACTTGTAATAGAACAATTCTTGTGTAGCATTTTAGGAACCCCAGTCAATTTAAACATTTTTTAATATTCAAGCAAAATATCTTAAACATGTATGGCCCAGATGTATTTGAGTAAATCACAAACTAGATATCCATCTTACATCTTACTTCAAGCTTCTTGCACCATCATTTGAATATTTTAGTACTTCTTAAATGATTCCAATTACAGCGTTGATGACAATGACTGTAGAAGGTTCCTTTAATTAAAATTCTTTTCCAGCTTTGGCTACAAGCAAATAATATATCGTCCCGCAGGGCACTGAGTTAACACAATTACTGTAGTGTTAGGAAATGTGATGCAGTATTTGGTTCATTTAATAGCCCTTCAGATAAAATGATATGCTGCTTTGACTTTCAGGGGTTTTATTGTCGCTTCTCACTAGAACCCGAAGCAAATCATTGCAAATTCAATGGTGAAAGATTTTGTACACGTAAACTTAACACTTTGGCCTAAACAATCACTTGTGGTATTCCACAGTATAAAATGTCAAAGCCAATCTGAGCTTTGCTCTGGTTTGAACTGACCATGCTCTCCCTGAGCTTGCGTGAATATTCTATCTCGGTACTCAGGTTTCTGCCCAAATCCCACAGACATACATGTTACGTTAATTGAAGACTCTAATTTGTCATAAGCAGTGAATTTGAAAATGAATAGTTCTCCCACATATGCCCTGCAATTGATTGGCTCCCACTTCAGAACACTCCACTGGGCTTGTCTCCCTCCTTTTTTTGATTACATACACAAATAATTTTAAATGTACTGCTATTAAGACAATCCAACTCTGCTTCATATAAATGAATTTGTAGCACAAGGAAAAAAGGCTGGATTGGTATTCGGTTTGTGACTTCTTAAAAATGGACAATGAATTTCAATTATTCACAGCTGCAAAAACAGTGAAGAAAATGAATATTTAAACACCCTGCTATATTGCAAGTTCTCCCACTTACAAATCATGGAGGGGTGTGAAATTTTCATCATAGGTGCATGTCCACTGTGAGAAAGATAATCTAAAAAGAAAAACCCAGAAATCACGATGTATGATTTTTTTAACGATTTATTTGTGTGATACAACTGCAAATAAGGATTTGAACATCTGAGAAAACCAATGTTAATATTTGGTACAGTAGCCTTTGTTTGCAATTACAGAGTTTCCTGCAGTTGTTCACCAGGTTTGCACACACTGCAGGAGGGATTTTCGTCCATTCATCCACAGATCTTCTCTAGATCAGACAGGTTTCTCGACTGTCGCTGATTAACACGGAGTTTCAGCTCCCTCCAAATAATTACGATTGCCTTTAGGTCTGACCTTGATATGCTTCTTACATAGCCACTTCTTTGTTTTCCTGGCTGTGTGCTTCGGGTCATTGTCATGTTGAAAGACCCAGCCACGACCCATCTTCAATGCTCTGACTGAGGGAAAAAGGTTGTTCCCCAAAATCTCACAATACTTGGCTGCGGCCATCCTCTCCTTAATACAGTACAGTCGTCCTGTCCCATGTGCAGAAAAACACCCCCAAAGCATGATGCTACCACCCCCATGCTTCACAGTAGGGATGGCGTTCTTGGGATGGAACTCATCATTTGTCTCACATATTTTTTTTAAATAATGAAACCTTCATTGAGAAAATGTTATTAACCTTGTAGATATCTTAGCATGTCACAAAAAGGGACATGTTCATTGTGGTAATAATGTAATTGGTTATGCTCGATACTCTTGTCAGTGGCAAAGTTTTGAAGAAAATCCCTTTGTTATTGGTTGCAAGTAGTTGTAAAGTAAAAAAAAAATATTTTCAGCCAACATGGACAATGAGGAGTGAACATGGGGGGCCAATTAGTCGATCAAGGTTTTAATCTTAAATCAATGAGAATATCTCGAAAAAAACACAACCAAATTAGTTAAAAATCAGTTTTGGGAATTATATTAAATTGTAATCCTTGAGTATTTAAGAAATGGTAACTGTTATAATTGTGTTGCATATTGGTTAATTTTCAGGAAGGCAATACATCTGGCTTTGTTTATAAAATTCATAGTATACCGATCATGCGTTATCGCTACATCCTTGGCTTGGTTAAGAATGTCCAGATTAACTAATAGTATGTAAAGCTTAAAAAAAAAAAAAAAAAAAAAAAAAAAAAAAATCGCACCATAGTAAAAATCTAACCCTAGTATCGTATGTTTTACTATCAGGAGTAAAACAATGTTCTATAGGGTGGTTCATCCATAGAGAATTAATCAAAAGTGTTGCTCACAATGAAATGATATAATGTATTTGTTGTAAACTTTTGTCAAGCGAATAGCATGAAAAAACTAAAAGTAAGTTTCTTTCGGCTTGTCCCATTAGGGGTCGCCACAGCGTGACATCTAAGATAAAACGCTCATATTTGTTTGGCACAGTTTTCACGCCGGATGCCCCAGTGAGATACGGTACGAACTCATGACCCCTGCTTTCCCAAACCAATGCTCTAATCACTGTGCTATGGGGCACCAATAGCATGAAAAAAAAAAAACTGTTACCTTAAAGGCATGAAAAAACTGTTACCGTATAAACAAACCTAATTGTGTCTTTATTGAGACGTCCATATTCATAATTTGGTTCTCTTGTCCAGACCAGAGCAGAAAACAATGGAGCATTTAACAAATCATTGGGTTTTAATTTTGTGATAAGATCCTTGAGTCAGATGATAGTGATATACCTAAAAATCACACCGCAGTTCATTTACAAAACTGTCTACCTTCAACACAACAAAGTCATTTTCTATACCGCTAATCCTGTTCAGGGTCTTGGGAGCTGGAACCTATCCGAGCCCAGACTTTGGGCAAAAGGCAAGACTACACACTGGATTTGTTGCCATTCACAGGCCCCATTGAATCAGAAAACTATTCAAACTCACATTCATACTGTCATGGAGTGGGAACTGCGGCTGCATAGAAGTCAGGCCACTTATACCAAAACACCATTAGTGACAATTGTCCAAATCCAGTGTCATGCGGTATTTCAACTAGACTGAAAAGCGATACAGAGTAATACAGAGAATAACGCACAAGGGATCAACATATGCTGAAGGTCCCATAATCGTTTTTGTGACACTTTTAAGTTAAGATGGCCAATCAAGCACAGGTTGCACGTTCACTCTACAACTTAGCAAAGTATCTTGCAGCAGTATTAATATATTCTGCCATGCAGGGGGTCTCGTTTTGGGTTCAGTGAGATGTTAATGGCCCATAGCATCTGGTGCACATTGTGGGGATCATTATGTAGTGACTGTGGGTGTCTGAAGCCATTCAGTTTGTATGTGGGAAAGTCCAAAACGTATGCTGCCAACATTCTGATACCGCTGTGTGAGTATCGGAATGAGAACATCTCAGACACTCCCACAGGATGTGAAATTTCCATTCTGTTCATGAAAGGAGGATTTACTTTTGAATTTTTACAATTCTCATCCTGTGTTGCACTCCTAGGAAAAGATTGTTTTATGTCTTCATGGCCACCTGCCTTGGTATTCTCACCTTGAGTGTGTTGACTCAGGTGTGATAGATACTTCTGAAATTACATATTACTGCCAGGATTTATGCACTTTATCAACTCCTGGGCCAACCAGACGCTATTCTGATATTGATGAATTGTGGTTCCGAAGAGTTTGGGATTTTGTCATTTAAAGTAAGCTCTTAAAATAATTCTTGACTCTCTTCTGCAAAAATTAATAATTTTAGCATCCATTGAATGGAAGAAGATATACATTTTGCGTCATTTGTTCAAATGTGATGGAATCAGTTTGTTTTCATTACATGAAAATGACATGGATCATTGTCTAATAAGCTCCATGAAATAAACATTTGGCTCTTCCATATCAATGGCGCAAATTGAAGCAACAGTCCAATTTTCTTTTGCCCCTGTCAGTCATGGGCTCTTAAAATTGTCATCACTAAAGCATAACAGTCAGTACAAAAATACTGCATGAATTCAAGTTTACTTTAAACTTGTGATAATTCATTCATTGTGCATTAATTGGTGACTACCATTTTACAACCTATGTAATTGTAATATTTAATACATTTGGATGCTATTTGGCGGCTTCATGGCGCAACTGGCTAGAGAGTTGGCCTCACAGTTCTGAGGATCAGGGTTTAACTCCTGGCTCTGCCTGTGTGAAGTTTGCATGTTCTCTCCATGCCTGCGTGGGTTTTCTCCAGGCACTCCGGTTTCCTCCCACGTCCCAAAAACAAGCATTAATTGGAGACTAAAGAGATTGGAGATTAAATTGACCTTAGGTCTGATTGTGAGTGCAGCTGTTGTCGGTCTCCATGTGCCGTGCTATTTGTACCCCACCTCCTGTCTGACGTTAGCTGGGATAGCCTCTGGCACACCCGTGACCCTTGTGAGGATAAGCAGCTCACAGATGGATTGAGGGATGATTTTTCACAAATATTTGAAAGAAATATCCATCCTGTCATTTTCTTGGCCGCTCATCCTCACAAGGGTCACGGGAGTGCTGGAGCCAATTGTAGCTGTCATCGAGCAGGAGGCAGGGTAAATCGTGAACTGGTTGCCAGCCAATCGCAGTCACACAGAGACAGACAACAGCCACACCTACAATCAGGCTTAAGGGCAATTTAGAATGTCCAATTAATGTTGCATGTTTTTGGGATGTGGGAGGAAACCAGAGTGACCGGAGAAAACTCACAAAGGCACTGGGAGAACATGAAAACTTCAAACAGGCGGGGCTCGGATTGAACCTTGAACGTCAGAACTGTGAGACCAACGCTTTACAGCTGCGCCACTGTGGTGACTGAAGGAAACATATTTGAGTAATATATAACAGGATTACAAAAATAGATCATGTATGGCTTCCTGTATGTAATACATTTCTGCTATGAAAATGAATGTATAAAAACGTTTGTTACTCTCTAGGTGTGGCAATGTGGCGGCAGTATGGAAGTCCTGCCGTGCGCAAGAGTGGCTCACATCGAGCGCACCAAAAAGCCCTACAACAATGATATTGATTACTATGCTAAGCGCAATGCCCTGCGAGCCGCAGAGGTGTGGATGGACGAATACAAATCTCACGTCTACATGGCTTGGAACATTCCCATGAATGTAAGTAAATGCTCTCTTCATGTCTTGGCTTCATTTGGACCTTGTTACCTTTTCCTATACTTGCACATCTAAACATGCAGAGTTGATCCCTGTGGGGAAGGTAATACACTTGACCTTCACATTGGTGGCGGAATGAAAGCAGAGCAAAGACTGTCTCCCCAAACAGACAAATGAGAGGGGCTTCATGTCTAATTACTATTTTCCAGCAACATCAGTTATCTTAAATACTTTCAATAGCCTTTTGATTGTTGAAAAACAAGCTGCTACCATCATTATTAAAGAGGTTCATATTAAATTCTTAGTGGGTACCATTCAGCCATGCACAATGGGATGATCATCACTGAAGGACAACAGCAAAGACCTGCGAGAACTAGACAAAACAGCTGTTTGGAACAGACTAAAACTTCATGATAAAGCAAGATACAGTAGGCAGGCACAATATGGAATGACACCAGTTCCCTTGTTGGCATTACAAACACAATGGAATGAAACATTATGACTCTTTGTTCCACCGTGTAGACTTTCAAGACATATAATGATTATTCCATTTTCACTTCTTCACAAGACATGCATATGTGCAATATTACATTCTGGCTGTCAACTAAGTTAACTGCTGCAAGCACGACTAAATAGGTGTTTGAAAGCTTTAGGAATCAACCACTGTGGAATGTCTCAAATCCAAATATCAATAGCATTTCACTAAATTGGAACACATTTGTTTTTGTTGCTGTATGGCTACAAAAAAAGCTGTACTCTGTAACTGTAGTTACTTGAAATAGAATATAGTGACATACTGTAAGGTAGTTTATAACTCGACAAGGACATTTTTCCATTGATTTTTAATAACAAAACAAAGGCAGACAACATGGAGACACTATGGCTGCAGCTCACATTTAGTGTGCAAAACTAGAACATATACAAATTTTATTTTAATTTGCACACTACACAGAGTGACAAACTACATGCATACTGTACAGGCATACAAGGATAGATGTTATGGGTCACGCAAACCATCACCCGAAGCAGAATTTCAGGTGGATTCGACGCACTGCTGAAGTGCACTTTGACAGGAGTCAAGATGCAGACCAGTAGCTCTCCAACTATGTGTTTGCAAAACTCAATTTTCTCCAGAGCAGGACTTCAGCGGAAATGTATCCATGTAGCTTTAGATCTTTGTGCTTCCCACATAAAGTTCTCCCTGGTCAGGACGATTTCACGCTTGTTTAATAACATCTGTTAACAGAACCCAGGGGTTGATTTTGGAGATGTTTCTGAGCGCTTGGCTTTAAGGAAAAGACTGCAGTGTCAAAGTTTTCGCTGGTACCTTGAACATGTCTACCCTGAGATGCGGATCTACAACAACACCATCACATATGGCGAGGTGAGAAAGACACTTAAAGATAGTGGAACTGTTTCATCATCTGTCACTCATACAACAGTGTGCTTTCAACAGACAAGACAACCTTAAACTGTAATTAAATGAGATGGTAAAAACTGCTTGCTGTGCTCGTTACTGAAAAAGATTTGTCCGCAGTAAACCTCTGTGGAGATAATTAATACGTATCTCTGTATTTGAAAAGTGTTTAATCACTGATGAGTACAGATAAGTAAAAGCCATGACCGTTCTGGGCTTTCCTTTCTAATTCAAACTCATGTACAAAAGACACTGACAATACATGGTACCCAGCAGAATGATATGCTATTCCTCACAATTAATTTTAATCAAGCTCTGATGAGTGTTCCATTGCAGTTTTATTATTGTATGCAGGTGTCCTGGTTTCGGTTGCACTCTGAATAGATTGGAGGAACAAAGCACGATACAGACCATTTCAAAAGTTTAATCCTCTCATAGCCTCCAGCAAGCCCACAGCCCAAGCGAGGAGGATAAGCAGTTTGGAAAATGGATGGATGGATAATAAGAACCGTTTTAAACCTATATTACTATGTCCCATGTCTGCCCTTGTTAGTATCCGTTGAAATGAACTTCTCAATTCATTAAACCTGTGGGGATTTAAACCGACCAATGTTTCCCTAGTCAATGTTTACCTACCACCAGATCACAGCCACCTACTGTATGTTTCTTTATTGCATAAACAGTATGTTGGCATTCTGAGTAACTGTCGCCATGTCTTGTGACAAACCTGCTGCAAAAGAATGGAGTCTCAAATGTCAGAGCCATGTTCTGTGATGCTAGCCAAACCATCGGACTGAAACCTTGCTGACTACAGCGCATGATAGATCTGTCACATGAAGAATTATGCATTCAAATCACACAGAACAAAAGCTCACATTTGACGCACGGCACCATTTCAGAGCAATGGACACAGGCAGAGATCGGGACAGGTCACTGCATGACAATATTCTATCAAGACCTGAAATAGAAAGACTTATTGCTTTGGGATGGAAAATGGATAATTGATTTAACAGGCAGGAAACTCATCAACAAATGAATACTAAATAATCAAAGGCAATTACTTTGTTTTAATTTATTATGTTGCTACTGGGGATGGACAAGAAAAATAAAGGCACATCACTAAGAAACAAATGCTGAAGCAAATCTATAAAACCTTTTTTTCTGCCAATTTAAAGAAAACTCCAAACTCACTGATTTGGAGGGATATTAGGATTATGAGATAATATATATGCAGAAATAAAATGACCGAAAATGTATTGCAAGTGGTGGAATGCTCCTCCAGACTTAATCCTGATACACTAGAGCACTTAACCAACAAAAAAAAACTGGGATAGGCACCAGCACGCTCGTGGCCCTAGTCAGAATAAGCCGTGCAGAAAATGGATTCATGGGTGGATATTCAGTCTGTTCCATTACATCTCCTCACCTAAAAATATGCCGCTGGGTTACTAATAACGCTAACTTATCA
This sequence comes from Syngnathoides biaculeatus, assembly GCF_019802595.1. Taxonomy (NCBI): domain Eukaryota; kingdom Metazoa; phylum Chordata; class Actinopteri; order Syngnathiformes; family Syngnathidae; genus Syngnathoides; species Syngnathoides biaculeatus. Next base: position 19,359,724 of record NC_084643.1, on the reverse strand, counting down.
TCATATATTACCTAGATGTACTTGAAACTAAACGAACGATTGATCTCATCTCACATATTTATCTGTGAAAAAAATAAAATATAGTAAAGCACATTATTATGTCAATATAATCGTTTACTTATATTCCTTGACAAAAACAAACATAAGTTTTCACTTGAATGGTCTGCTTCATTAAATTCCGACTTCTCAGGAAAGCCAGAGAAGCCCAGTGAGTGAGAGCTTTGAATAAAAATGTGAAATACTACTCACTGTGAGGTTCACGTTAAAGACGTTTATGATTATATGAAGGTATTCTCAGTTTTGTGACAGGTGGTCGAATAAGATTTAATTACATATTCATTTTTCTTTTTTTTACAGCTAATCTTAAAAAATAATTAACCATTTAAGCTTGCGTCTTTCAGGTGAGGAACAGCAAAGCAAGTGGCTACTGTCTGGACCAGGGCTCTGAGGATGATGACAAAGCAATCCTCTACCCATGCCATGGCATGTCCTCACAGGTCAGTCAATGATATTGTAACAGTTGTGTGGGTCAACATTCCAGGTGCATGCATTTGTTTATTCGTAATTGTTCTGGATTTTGAGAACCAATCAATGTTGAATCAACACTGACTTCTGTTCGATGATTTGAACTGATGTAATGTCACATAACTATTGGATTATAGTTACTAACAGAAGCCTCTTGTTGTAACAAAATGTAAAGGACAATGGTAATTAATAGATTCCCCACCCCCATCCCCTATGCCCACATCTGCAGTTACTTCACAAGTGACCAGTACAGGGTCAGCCGGGATAGGCCCCAGCACACTCGCAGCCCTTGTGGGCATAAGTGGGACAGAAAATTGATTTTTTTTTTTCATTTCATCTGTCATCAAATCTGGTACTATTTACAAAATGATAACCAGTTTTGTACTGCAATTTGTTCCTTGTGTTTCGTATTATGTTAAAACCAAAGGTTATATTTGTCTCACTGTAATATCAGTCCAATACGGTACTACATGTTTGTCCGATAAAAACAAAATCCTGATGTGCAATTTACTGTATTCGCTTTTCTTAAAAAAAAAAAGTATACATATTAAAGGTGCCTGTGATTGGCTGGCAACCTGTTATGGGTGTGCCCCACCTCCTGCCCGTTGACAGCTGGGATTGGCCCCAGCCCTCCCTTGTGAGGATAAGCAGCTAAGAAAACCTATGTATATATATATATATATATATATATATATATATATATATATATAATTTTAGAATCCCTTTCTTCACCCAGCTTTGCCATGGTCTTCTCCACATATTGTAGTGTTTGCTTTCTGCGAAAAGGGTCTAGCATTGCTGAGATCCACCATTTATTAACTGATCTAAAATGTTTAGTCTTTGAAATAAACATTCCATTTACTGAGCTGTTGTGTGGATATAAATTAATGCCATCAGAATTGAGATGCATTAAAATACCCCAAATGCAAACATTGTGTACTGTATTTTTATTGTGCAGAATGGATTTAAGATGTTTTATGTAGGACTAGATGTTAATATCCCTCTATTCATGCATAATTCGGCTCCAACGAGGCTCTGTGGGATGTTCAAATAAGTGATGGCACCCTACGAGTTATCAAGTGGGCTCAAGTGTTTCGCTGGTGTGGCACAGCTTGGGCACACTTTTGTGCTTCCTCTTCTTGACGTACATCCTGAACCACCAGCTTGCGCCACTTAGCAGAAGTGGCCTTGCTCCATACTGGTCTACTGGCCCCGAGCCCAAGGCCACTCCTCCCCTCCTGCACTCGGCCAACGATGTCCTTGTGTCTGGGTGCTGCCTTTGCCTGTTCAGTTGCAGCCAGTGGTGTCCACTTCCTCCAAGTGGCCAGGATGCGGGCAGTCTGGGCTACCAGTGGATCGCTGGAATCCACTCGCATCATTTCCAGTCTTAATTTGGCGCACCTGTACTCCTGTGCCATGCTGGAAATGGGCAGCTGTAACATCCCTTTACCGTAGAGTCCAATGCTGCTGAGGCATCTAGGAAGAGCAAGCCACTTCCTCAAAAGAGCTGATGAGTCTCTCCAGCTTTTATACCTTTGAGAATGGGTTCTCACAGTGGGTTAGTGGCCAAAGGAGTCGTGGAAATAACCCATACTGCAAGCACCAGAGCTTCAATTTCCCAGGAACCAGGGTTCTGTCGATCCTTTCCAGGCCACTGGCCACATCGTTTCTGAGCTACTCTACTTGCTCTTTGTCCTTAAGAGAGGCATTGTACCACCGGCCTAAGCTCTTCACAGGCTTCTCGGAGACTATTGTAATTGGTTACTCACCAATGTGAAAGCAATTGGTTTGACAGTTTTTCCTTGACGATCGAGATGCTTCTGGATTTACTCGGCCTGATCTTCATGCGAGCCAGCTCAATGTTGTCCTGCAGCTTTTTTTAACAATCGTGCAGTGCAGGCCTTAGTTGTGGTAAGTTTGGTGAGTTCATCCACATACGCACTGACTTGAGGCAGCCTCACCCCAGGTCTTATTCGCTGCCCACCAACCACCCAGTGAGAGGCTCAGAGGATGACCTCCATGGCCAGTGTGAATAGCAGCAGGGATATGGTACACCCAGCCATGATTCCCACTTCCAGGTGCTGCAATGCAGTGGTGCACCCTGCTGTTGTAACGCAGAGCTGGATATCCTTGAAGTAGGCCCTAACCAAGATTGTAAGCGCCGCTGGGACCTTGAAATAGTCAGGCGCTGTCCACAGAAGATTATGAGGGACCGAGGAAAAGGAATTTGCTAGGTCCTGGAACACCAAATGAAGATATCCTCTCTTTTTTGGCGACTTGGATCTGATGCCAGATGACGCTAGTGTGTTCTATGCATCCGGAAAAGCCATGTATTCCTGCTTTCTGGGTTGACACGTCAATCAGGTTGTTACCTCGCAGGTAATCTGCTAGCTTACAAGCAACCACACTAAAAAAAAAATTCGCTTCAACATTTAGGAGGCTGATCTGTCAGAACTGGCCAATCTATGATGAGTCCTTCTCCTTTGGTATAAGAATTCCTACAACTCTACGCTAGGAAGTTGGTACCTCTCTCTTCTGCCACACAACCCTCATCAGCTTCCAGAAGAATCGCAGGACATCTGATGTGTTTTTGCAGAGCCTATAAGCAACTCCATTGGGATCAGGAGCTGATGCAGCGCTTGCTCTATGCAGAATATGGATTACCTCACCCCACCTGGGCGGACTGATGTCCAGCTCGTGCTCTGGTGGATTGATTGGTGATATATCCGGGAGGAGTATAACGTCTTCATGACAATGGTCATCTGTGCAGGAAATTTTTTAGGTGTTCTTCCTGGATGGCTTTCGTCACAGAGAGACTTCCGCTTTTCTCCATTGCAAAGAGACTCTTTGCAAAGCTGAAGGGATATTTATAGAAGCGTGATCTTGAATGCGCTTTCCTTCTATCCATGTTGACCTTCTTCCACAAAATCTTGTCGCAGGCCTTTGGCCATTTGATCAATGGTCGACGCCCCTGGATCTTCCTCTCGATGGTCTGCTGTAGTGGTGGCTTGGGTCCAGGTTGCTCTCCTGTCCCCAGTTTCTCCTCCACCTCTACTGGGACAAAGCGTAGATTCCTGCAGACTGTGGTGTGTATCCTGCTGCTGAACCTCTGCCAACTGACTCGACCTGCTTCTCAAAAAGTAGCTGTCAATGCGACTTACTCACTGTCCCTTCTTTGGGCACTATTTCCTGCCCTAGCGAATCTTCAGGCCCTGAGTAGAGGTAACCTTTGCCCAACCACAAACGCAGATTTGGAGCGTAATTCCTGCTTTGGCTGTCGGAGCTTCATTTATGCTGATAAATGTTCTTGTAGTCTTTTCCGTCCCAGTGTCCATTACCATGTTGTCTGCCAATGAGGCATTTTCCGCCCCGGTCTCGCAAAGTCAGGGGGTGTTTCCTTCTTAGAGTTTTCTGGCGCAACATTGGGTGAAACCCATAAAGCAGTTGCCCTGGGACCTGCCGCTATGGGTAGCTAGCCCGAGGCAGCCCTGTTGGGGTCTATTCCCTTCTGCCAGCTGTCTTACCAGGCTGTCACAAGGTCTTTCCCTTGTAGTCAAATCCCCTTTCACAGCAGTCACTGGTTCCCTAGAGTATCAAATGGATTATGCAGGACTAGATATTAATATCCCTCTATTCATGCATAATTTAGCTCCGATGAGGCTCTGTGGGATGTTCAAATAAGTGATGGGACCATACGGGTTATCAAGTAGGCTTCTATCCATCATCAAGTGTTTCGCTGATAGGCCCACGACACTCTCGAGAGGGTCCAGCAGTGAACCCCAGTTTTTCAAGTTCACCCCCAAGGTGCCATCAATTGCCCAATTGGTTTCTTTCCTCTTTATCCACAGCCACTGGCTGGCCTTTTCCACCGCCTTGGAGAGATCTCTGACTGCCTGCCGATGGGCCTTCCCTCAGACTCCCATCTTTCTGAGTAGCCTGGATATTGAGGAGCCTATAATCCCTCTGCAGCCAACTTCCACCGGGCGTACCTCTGCTCTCCAACCTTGCTCTTGCACTTCGGCATCGACTGCCCCCTCCCAGGGCACTGTGAGCTTGATGATGTAGACGAGCTTGATTTAAAATGGTAGATGGATTGCATATGGATAGAGCCTTTGCCCAGTGTTGGAGCATTTGTTAGAATCTCATTCAACAGTCAGACTCAACATTGACACATAATTTCATGTACTGCTGCCTGAGGTTGGAATGCAGTGGTTGTGTAGAATATTCCATAGATGTTCCAGCTCCATCTATGGCACACATTGCATGTGTAAACCTCTCCCCTGACTCACTCGAAAATGTTGGCATAAGTCCTGCATTGAAAATGCCATATTTTGTGGAATTTAGAACATTAATGTGTGAATGCTATTGGTTGAGGATTTTCACAAACATATACACTGGGTCTCTGCAATGTTTTTATAATTGCTTTTTTCCCTGATTTGACCAACCACAAAAATGCTAATTGGTGGTTTATTCCCCCATTTTTAGGAATTTTTTTAGTTAGAAAAAAGTTTGCTTTTGTTTCCAATGCAGTTATTATTACAATTATCCATGGACATTTGATATGTGCAGTCCAGCCCAGTCCCTATCTGCCAGGGATCCACTATACACTGAAATGATTTTTTAAGTAAACACCAAAGCCTACTAAGATGGTACCTCCATGTAGTATAATAATCATGAATAGGTGCGCAGCCCTGTGCAGAAACATGCATGCTTAAGTGCATCCATCCATCCATTTTCAGAGCTATTTATCCTCACAAGGGTTGCGGGAGTACTGAAGTCTATCCCAGCAATCCAGCAAAACAATCCCATGGCACACAGATACAAACAACCATCCTCACTCAGAATCACACCTAAGGGCGAGCTTTAATGTGGAAACCGGAGTTCCCAGAGAAAACCGACACAGACGCGGAGAAAACGTGCAAACTCCACGCAGGCGGGCCCGGGATTCAAACCCCGATCCTCAGAATTGTGAGGCTAACCCTCTAACCAGACTCAAGTGCAACAAAAAATATTGGTGAACATGCACCCCATTTCTAAAATCTTGGTCTCCCTTGAATGCTTGATGTGTTTCTGTCTTTGGTGCAGGGAAACAAAAGCCAAACAATCGCTAACATTGTAACTGTTATTCATGTCTTAATCCCAAATCCCTGGGGAAATAAACAAAGCACTGTAGGGCAACTCAATTTTGTGGAGCACAGTGATATTTTTGGTATATATTTCTACTGTATTTCTCTTAGCTTTACTGCTTTTACTTCCAAAATAGTATTTTGCCCTACATATATTTCCATTAAAGCATCTTTTTTCCTCTCCCTCTCCTACTTGAAACCTTTATCATAAATGGGAAGCACTGTGGAACATGGTTCTGCATGTCTTTCGAAACCCTGCCTCATTTTGTCCAAAACAATAGTCAGTTTAAGTTAGAAAGCCATGATTTTGCTTTGGCCTGTCAAGTAGCCTCATTTTTTTCTTGAATGTTCATCATTTCATAGGTTAAAATTTCATATGGACAAGACAAATGCAGGTCCCCAGAGCTACTCTATGTCAAGTCTTGGAAATGTTTGCAATATTCATTTTTTGTGAACATATTCATAAATTTGGTGAATCAGGCAACAATCATTGTACTGCATCTTGCAACAAAAAATCTGTTGTGGTGTTAATGAGCCAATTAAGAAATGGCCCCCAAAAAGCTTGAAATATTTCATGATCTCAGAAAGGCAACAGAGCACTGTGCAGTGCAGAGACACAGGTTAATTGGCTTGAATTAATGATTTTTTATTGTCCCATTTTGAATGTATTAGAGTGTAAAAGAATGTCAGACTGAGCTGTTAAGAGGTATTAAGGGAATTATATGGGTTTATTTATACACCCAGTCATGGCCTTAACCATTTACCATTCTATATTTGGAATTTGTACAGAAGCAAACTGTGTAATCTAGAGCTTTAGGCAACCACCCACTGACAAATCTATACAGGTTCACAGTATTACGTGTGCAACATGATGATTCTAGATTATAGACTCATCATCGTCGTCGTGAATAGTTATACTTCACTAATGCCCTAGATGTTCCGTTTGGACCTCCGGGAAAGTACATTTGATTGGATTAAACACTAGTAAAGATACTCATCCTTACAACACCTACACAGGCAATTCAGCATGGCATCTCTACTTTCTCCAAGGAAATTCCAAATATCAGCCCCAAGAATCTGTCACGAACGGGGCACGAGGGCGGACCCAAATGCACGACTCCAGAGACACGCAGACGGTGCAGAGGAAACCTTTATTCAGTCCAAGGTCAGTGTTCAGGTAGCCAGTCCAAACCAGGCAGAAGTAACAGTACGGCAGGCTTACGAGGGTGTCAGTGGACAGGCGTGGGTCGGTACATAAAGAGCAGAAGTCAGGCAAGCAGGAGTGCGGGATCGAGACATCAAGGACGACGATCTAGCGAAGGACAAGTCGAGGAGAGGCGAAAGGAGTGGCAGACCGTCTTCCTGGTATGGGCCCAGTTGACGACATCTCCCCGCAGAGATGGAATGACGAAAAGGCGGCCCGACGGACAATCCGCGGGCGGCGGTGTCTCTCCCAAGGCCTCCTTCACCCGCGACTCGACCGCCCAGGTGAAGCCGGACACGAAGCACGCCTCTGGCAGGATAGGAGCAGCCTCTGATTCCGTACGGGTGGATCCGACCATCCCTGGGACTCCTCTGAGACAAGACGGCGCCGATTCATGAATTGGATGCATCCACCTCCACCATAAACTGGTTATCTGGGTCCGGAACAATGAGAACGGGCGCAGCAGTGAAACTTTCCTTTAGCCTGCTGAAGGCCTCCTGGCAGGTCCCGGACCACGAGAAGGTGGTGTGTGGCGAGGTGAGCGCATGCAGAGGAGCGGCCATGGAACTGAAGTTCCTTATGAACTTCCTATAGAAATTGGCGAATCCCAAAAACCTCTGTACGTCCTTCCTGTTGGCGGGGGTAGGCCGACGCAGCACCGCGTCGACCTTCCCGGGGTCCATAGGTATCTCTCCCTCTGCCAGGACAAAGCCCAGGAAGGACACGGATGCCCGATGGAACTCACACTTGTTCATATTTACGTACAATTGGTGCTGCAGCAGATGCCGGAGCACTTCTCTGACTTGTCAAATGTGAGAGGTTAGATCTGCCGAAAAGATGAGAATGTCATCCAGGTATACAAAGACAGACTTATTCAGAAACTCCCGAAGCACGTCGTTAATGAAGTTTTGAAAGACGGCCAGGGCGTTGGTCAGTCCAAAAGGCATCATAAGATACTCATAGTGCCCTGTGAGGGTGTTGAACGCCGTCTTCCACTCATCTCCTTACCGAATCCGCACCAGATGTTAAGCGCTGCGCAAGTCGAGCTTGGTGAAGATCCGGGCTCCCTGAAGGAGTTTGAATGCTGTAGCGATCAGCGGCAAGGGGTACCGGTTCCTGACTGTGATGTCGTTCAGTCCTCGGTAGTTGACGCAGGGTCGCAGTGTGGAGTCCTTCTTCTTGACAAAAAAAAACCCCACACCGGCTGGTGAGGATGAGGGGCGAATGAGTCCGGCTGCCAGCGAGTCCTCGATGTAGTCCCTCATGACTTGATGCTCTGGTCCTGTTAACGAGAACAGTTTCCCTCTGGGAGGAGAGGTGCCTGGCAGGAGTTCAATCGCGCAGTCGTATGACCGATGTGGCGGCAGAGACTTTGCCTTAGATTCGGAGAAGACCTCCCGGAGGTCATGGTAGCAGGAGAGCACCGCAATCAGCTCCGGGTCGGTATTAGATTCTGTTAGCCCACCCGGCGCGACTTGAATACCCTTGTCTTCCTGGACAGCGAAACAGCAACTGCGACAGTCCTCCCCCAAATCTTGATCTGACCCGTGGCCCAATCTATGTGCGGGTTATGTTCTTTGAGCCACGGGCTGCCCAGGATGATGTCGCTACTACGTGCGTTGAAGACATGAAAGCTAATACGCTCAGAGTGAGCATCCGTAAAGCTCATACGTAGCGTCTGAGTGCGATGTGTAACCCGACAAAGGAACTTCCCGTTGGCGGCATAGGCGTGATGAAGCCGTTGCGTGGGGAAAGTTGCTGCCCCCAGCTCCTCGACCACGCGGGGATTTATCAGGTTTGCGTCCGACCCGGAATCTATGAAAGCAGTCACAGTGCATGAACGGGAGTCCGTTCCCAAGGTGAGGTGAAGAAGGGACCTCCCTGACTCCGCCGCGGTATACCGCACACTCACCGGAGTAGAGATCCTGATGTCTGAGTGCTTTGGTCGAATCGGGCAACGGGCGATCAAGTGTCCCAAACGCCCGCAGTAAAAACAGCGACCCTCCCGTCGCCGACGCAGACGCTCCTCCGCTGGCCCGTCGAGACCCTCCACCTGGACTGGACCCCTCCCTCTCTCCCTCAGTCATCACGGCTAGTTGATCCTCCTTTACTAGTCGCTGGTCAACCTTGAGGGCCAACGCGATGAGTGCGTCCAGCGAAGGAGGAAGATCTGCAGCGATGAGGAGACCCCGGATTTGGGAGGAAAGCCCCTGGAAAAAGGCGTCGTGCAGGGCGTCCTCGTTCCATCGACTCTAGGTGGCGCAGATCCGGAACTCGATCACGTAGTCCGAGACGCGACAACGACCCTGGCGAAGCGTCAAGAGGGAGGCCGCCGCTTTACGCTCCGGCGCCACATACTGGAACACCTGGGTGAGTGCGCAGATGAATGACGTCCAAGAACGAAAAGTTACTGAGTGTCGATTCCATTCAGCCGTGGCCCATGCCTCCGCTCTCCCCGTCATGTGGGAAATGACGAAGGCGGATACGGGAGCGGTCGTGGGAAAAGCGGACACTTGCAGTTCAAAATAGAGGTCGCACTGCGCCAGGAAGGGCTTGATGTTGCCGGAGTCGCCTGAGAACCGCTCGGGAGGCTCCGTCACAGGCAGAATGACCCTCATTGGCGTAGCAGCCGCGCTAACTTGAGAAGCTGGCCACGGCTCCAGCTGGGCGCAGAGCTCATGAATCCGATGATTAGTAACCTGGAGAGCAGCCTCTTGCTCGACCAGCCGTTTGCCCTGAACTTGCAGCGCACGGCGGATGGATTAGGAGTCGGCTGGGTCCATGTTATGGCTAGATCGTTCTGTCACGAACGGGGCACGAGGGCGGACCCAAATGCACGACTCCAGAGACACGCAGACGGTGCAGAGGAAACCTTTATTCAGTCCTAGGTCAGTGTTCAGGTAGGCAGTCCAAACCAGGCAGAAGTAATAGTACGGCAGGCTTACGAGGGTGGTCAGTGGACAGGCGTGGGTCGGTACACGAAGAGCAGAAGTCAGGCAAGCAGGAGTGCGGGAACGAGGCATCAAGGACGACGATGTAGCGAAGGGCAAGTCGTCCCCCAAGTCCTATATATACTGGGAGGCATCAGCTGGAACAAGGTGCAGGTGTGCTCTGACTAATTGGCTGGCCACGCCCAGCCTGGGCAGGAAGCCAGGAGCATGACAGAATCCTGTAACATAGCTGCATTAACTGACCAATGATTTAAGATTTGAGAGGGAGCTGCCTCCCTTCGTCTTGACATATTATTTTTTCATGTGGGATCACTAATAAATAATGAACAGAATTTTTACTGTATCCTTGCGTAATAGAGATCCAGCATCATCACTCTGGCTTTCATTGGATGGATTAAACACTGAGGGATAATGTTTTTCCAGTGATTTTAGTTTTAGAACATACAGTATAGAATCCAGTACATGCATGACCTGGTCTGCAATGGCAAAAGGAGTCCAATCATTTCCTCCCAGTTCGGGTGAATGTCAGAGAGGGTCATGATAAAGGAACCCTTGAGACTTTAAATGTCTAAAACATCTTTTATTTAACACAAGGTGTCACCACAAGGGTACCAAAGATTGTTTAAATCAATCATGTTTCTGTAAATAAATAAAATACATGTATTTAAATGTTATCTGAAGACTTCAGTCGATTATTTGTAGGTGAATTCGGCTTTAAACAAGCATTCAGTCACACTGTAGTCATGCTTCTTTAGAGAGGTAAAGTAATTTTCTGTAACCCGTTTTCCATATTTGGTCAAGTGACATTCCTTATATGGAGGCACAGCAAATCAGCTAGAAATCATTAGCCTCACAGTTCTGATGTTTCAATCCGGAACCCGTCTGTGTGGAGTTTGCATGTTCTCCCTATTCCTGCGTGGGTTTTCTCCGGGCACTCAGGTTTCCTCCCACAGCCCCAAAACAGGCAACATTAATTGGACACTCTAAATTGCCCCCTAGGTGTGATTGCCAGTGCAGCTGTTTTTCTCAATGTGCCCTGTGATTGGCTGGCAAACAGTTCAGGGTGTACCCCGCCTGCTGCCTGTTGAAAGCTGGGATAGGCTCCATCATTCCTGCCACCCTTGTGAGGATAAGCAGCTAAGAAGATGGATGGATGGATGCCTGAGTGTTGCATCATCAGTTTATCTTGTCCAAGGTGGTATTCAAGTGAGTACCAAACACCCTCAGTGTTTCAAAGTAGACTCCACAGTGGTCCCTGTTATGTCAACATGAACACCAATGAGGACTGTTTGACATTGTGATGATATCCCTAAAACATCCTCACAGGATTAAGTTGAGCTATTGCTGACGTATATAAACAGGTATTGGGAGAGCACTAGTAGAAAAGTGGTGGTTAGTGAATAGGTTAGGAACATGCTTTCCATAAAGCTGCCAGCCTTCTTTAGTAGCATGTTAACCGAAATGACGATAGTTTGGATTCTTGCTTCTTCACTATGTCATAATTCTGTCACCACTGTACCATAAACAAAGTAAATTTTGGTTTTCATCCAACAGTTTTACTTTCTTGGTCTTTTCTATGCCTCGTCACTGTCATTTAAATCTTCTTTTCCAACCAAAGTTTCACAATACTCACATTTGTGTTTTGCTGCTGTAACTGGTGTAACCATCCTTGAAAGTAGCAATATAAACACTTATCTCTTTTTTTCAGCTTGCCCGCTACTCTACTGATGGAGTTTTACAGCTTGGACCCCTGGGGTCAACCACCTTCCTGCCTGATACAAAATGCCTTGTTGATGACGGCAGAGGACGTATTGCCAGTTTGAAAAAATGTGAAACTGTTGCCAGGATTTCCCAACGGCTTTGGGATTTCACACAGGTAAAAAGAGCAGTGTCATGTGATCTGTTAATGTACTGTATAGCAGGTAGCATCTAGAAAAGACAAAAGAAATGTCAGAAGTCTCCATGTCTAAAGTACTTTTTTAATGAGTTAAAAACAATTACATTCAAAGGTTATTAGTTGGGTTTCCAATTAATGTCCTGAGCATATACATGCAATGATTTTTTTTTTTTTTTTTTTTTGACTGGTTTTATTTCAAGGGTGTATGTTGATCAGAATGTACTGGTACAGTCCCTGGCCCATTTCAACTGAGCGAGGTCCAGCTCTTCCCTTAATCGTGAACAAAATACACATTGCATAAAAAATAAAAATAAATCTACAAATCTACATTATATTGTGGTAACACAGTACGATATTTTGGCCCAAAGCACTTTGTCCATTTTTAACCATTTTCTGTTTCTGTTTATTCTTCTTCTTTTCCTTTTCTGCTTGTCCCGTTAGGGGTCGCCACAACACGTCACGTTTATCCATGTAAGCCTGCATATCTCCTGCATCCTCCTCACAAACACCAACTGCCCTCATGTCTTCCCTCACAACATCCATCAACCTTCTCTTTGGTCTTCCTCTCGCTCTTTTGCCTGGGAGCTCCATCCTCAGCATCCTTCTACCAATATACTCACTCTCTCGCCTCTGAACATGTCCAAACCATCGAAGTCTGCTCTCACGAATCTTGTCTCCAAAACATCCAACTTTGGCTCTCCTTCTAATGAGCTCATTTCTAATCCTATCCAACCTGCTCACTCCGAGCGAGAACCTCAACATCTTCATTTCTGCCACCTCCAGTTCTGCTTCCTTTTGTTTCTTCAGTGCCACCGTCTCTAATCCGTACATCATGGCCGGCCTCACCACTATTTTATAAACTTTGCCCTTCATCCGAGCAGAGACGCTTCTGTCACATAACACACCAGACACCTTTCGCCAGCTTTTCCAACCTGCTTGGACCCGTTTCTTCACTTCTTTACCACATTCACCATTGCTCTGGATTGTTGACCCTAAATATTTGAAGTCGTCCACCCTCGCTATCTTTTCTCCCTGTAGCCTCACTCTTCCCCCTCCACCTTTCACATTCACGCACATATATTCTGTTTTACCTCGGCTAATCTTCATTCCTCTCCTGTCCAGTGCATGTCTCCATCTTTGTAATTGTTCCACTTCATGCTCACTGCTTTCACTGCATATCACAATATCATCTGCGAACATCATGGTCCAAGGGGATTCCAGTCTAACCTCATCTGTCAGCCTATCCATTACCACTGCAAACAGGAAGGGGCTCAGAGCTGGTCCCTGATGCAGTCCCACCTCCACCTTAAATTCCTCTGTCACACCTAAGGCACACCTCACCATTGTTCTGCTGCCATCATACATGTCCTGTACTATTTTAACATACTTCTCTGCCACACCAGACTTACGCATGCAGTACCACAGTTCCTCTCTTGGTACTCTGTCATAGGCTTTCTCTAGATCCACAAAGACACAATGTAGGTCCTTCTGACCTTCTCTGTACTTTTCCACGAGCATCCTCAAGGCAAATAATGCATCTGTGGTACTCTTTCTAGGCATGAAACCATACTGTTGCTCGCAGATACTTACTTCTGTCCTGAGTCGAGCCTCCACTACTCTTTCCCATAACTTCATTGTGTGGCTCATCAACTTTATTCCTCTATAGTTCCCACAGCTCTGAACATCCCCTTTGTTCTTAAAAATGGGAACTAGAACATTTTTCCTCCATTCTTCAGGCATCTTTTCGCCAGCTAGTATTCTGTTGAATAAGTTGGTCAAAAACTCCACAGCCATCTCTCCAAATTGCTTCCATACCTCCACTGCTGTCATCAGGACCAACTGGCTTTCCATTTTTCATCCTTTGGAGTGCCTTTCTGACTTCCCCCTTAGTAATCATTGCCACTTCCTGGTCCTTCGCACTTGCCTCTTCAACTCTTCCTTCTCTCTCATTTTCTTCATTCATCAACTTTTCAAAGTATTCTTTCCATCTATTTAGCACACTACTGGCACCAGTCAACGCATTTCCATCTCTATCCTTAATCACCCTTACCTGTAGCACATTCTTCCCATCTCTATCCCTCTGTCTGGCCAACCTGGAGAGATCCTTTTCTCCTTCTTTCATGTCCAACCTGGTGTACATGTCTTTATATGGCTCTTCCTTAGCCTTTGCTAACTCCACCTTTGCCCTACGTCCCATTTTGATGTACTCCTTTCGCCTCTCCTCAGTCCTCTCAGTGTCCCACTTCTTCTTCGCTAATCTCTTTCCTTGTAGGACTCCCTGTATTTTGGGGTTCCACCACCAAGTCTCCTTCTCCCCTTTCCTACCAGAAGACATCCCAAGTACTCTCCTGTTGTCTCTCTGATCACTTTGGCTGTAGTAGTCCAGTCTTCTGGGAGCACTTCCTGTCCATCGAGAGGCTGTCTCACCTCTTTCCGAAAAGCCATACAACATTCTTCCTTTCTCAGCTTCCACCACATGGTTCTCTGCTCTACCTTTCTCTTCTTAATCTTCCTACCCACCACCAGAGTCATCCTACACACCACCATCCTATGCTGTCAAGCTACCCTCTCCCCTACCACTACCTTACTGTCAGTAACCTCTTCAGATTACATCGTCTGCACAAAATATAATCCACCCGTGTGCTTCTATCGCTGCTCTTGTAGGTCACTATATGTTCCTCCTTCTTCTGGAAATAAGTGTTCACTACAGCCATCTCCATCCTCTTTGCAAAGTCCACCACCATCTGTCCCTCAAAGTTCCTTTCCTGGATGCCGTACTTACCCATCACTTCTTCATTGCCGCTGTTTCCTTTACCAATATGTCCATTAAAAACTGCACCAATCCCAACGCTCTCGCTGTCTGGGATGCTCAGAACTACTTCATCTATTTCCTTCCAGAATTTCTCTATAAAATCTAGGTCACATCCTATTTGTGGGGCTTACCCACTAACCACATTATACATAACACCCTCAGTTTCAAATTTTAGTCTCATCACTCGATCTGATACTCTTTTCACCTCCAAGACATTCTTAGCCAGCTCTTCCTTTAAAATAACCTCTACTCCATTTCTCTTCCCATCTACTCTGTGGTAGGATAATTTAAACCCTGCTCCTAAACTTCTAGCCTTACTACTTTTCCACCTGCTCTCTTGGGTGCACAGTATATCAACCTCCCTCCTAATCATCATGTCAACCAACTCCTGAGCTTTTCCTGTCGTAGTCCCATCATTCAAAGTCCCTACACTCAGTTGTAAGCTCTGTGCATTCCTCTTTTTCATGTCTCCATCTTTCAAATTGTTCTTCCACTTGCTCCCTGGTTTCACTGCATATCATCTGCGAACATCATGGTCAATGGGGACACCAGTCTAACTTCATCTGTCACCCTATCCATTACCACAGCAAAGAGGAAGGGGCTCAGAGCTAATGCAGTCCCACTTCCACCTTAAATTCTTCTGTCACACCTACGTCACACTTCACCATTGTTCTGCTACCATCATACATGTCCTGTACTATTCTTACATATCCTTAATCACCCTTACCTGCTATACATCCTTCCCATCTCTATCCCTCTACCTTTGTCCTACGTCCCATCTGAATGTATTCCTTTCGCCTCTCCTCAGACCACTCGGTGTCCCACGTCTTCTTCGCCCTTCACCTTCTTCTCTTTCCTTGTATGACTTCCTATATCTTGGGGTTCCACCACCAAGTCTCCTTCTCCCCTCTCCTCCCAGAAGACACCCCAAGTACTTTCCTGTTGTCTCTCTGATCACTTTGGCTGTGGTAGTCCAGTCTTCTGGGAGCACCTCCTGTCCATCAAGAGCCTGTCTCACCTCTTTCCGAATGGCCACACAACATTCTTCCTTTCTCAGCTTCCACCACATGGTTCTCTGCTCTTCCTTTGTCTTCTTAATCTTCCTTCCCACCACCAGAGTAATCCTACACATCACCAACCTATGCTGTTGAGCTACACTCTCCCCTACCATTACCTTACTGTCAGTAACCTCCTTCAGATTACATTGTCTGCACATAATATAATCCACCTGCGTGCTTCTACCTCCGCTCTTGTAGGTCAATCTATGTTCCTGCCTCTTCTGGAAATAAGTGTTCACTCCTGCCATTTGCATCCCTTTTGCAAAGTCCACCACCATCTGTCCCTCAAAGTTCCTTTCTTCGATGCCGTACTTACCCATCAAGTCTTCATTGCCCCTATTTCCTTCACCAACATGTCCATTACAATCTGCACCAATCATAACTGTCTCTCTGTCTGGGATTCTCAGAACGACTTCATTGAGTTCCTTCCAGAATTTCTCTTTCAACTCTAGGTCAAATCCTACCTGTGGGGCATAGCCGCTAATCACATTATACATAAAGCCTTCTTCTTCTTCTTCCGTTCTTCTTCTGCCGATAAATCCCATTTCCTCCTCTTTTTTGTCTTTGAGCCACAGTCGCTGAATTCCCACCGACGCCCTGCAGGTTAGTGGTGCTGCGGGTGGGCGTTGTTAATCGGAGGCACGACCGATCCGGTGTGGGATTTTTTCGATAAATACTCATATGTGTTTGTCACAGTTTTACGCCGGATGCTTGGGACCAGCTTACAGATTGCACTGGCTTGTGCCCCCATAGGGCTGCATTTTTCTGTTTGTTTATTATTGAACCAAAATTTGCCCAGTAAAAAAAATACAGTAGAACCTCAATAAAATGGACCCAATATAACATATATCAAAGTAAACAGACCAGTGGAACTGAACAATGCATCCAAAAATACTTTCTATTGGCCACTGTTCATTATTGGGACCGTGGAACAATGCACAGAGAATGGGGCGAATGTCTTTCTGGGTCACTGATCAAAAATATGACCAGATTCAATTCCAAAAGATATCCCTGCCGTGCCTATGCATTAGCTATGTTGAATGTGGGGCATTGACCTCACAGCCATGTCACGGTGGTTATATTTTCTTTTTGGCATCGACTCGCAGCACAGTTGCATCAATGTGACAAAAGTGCGACTGATGCGTTGTCCCTTTGAAGTTTGGGTTACTCTGTTAGTAGTTGCGAGCTGAGTGCCAGACAAATCATCTGCACAAACTAGTTCCAATATCCTTTTATGGATTCAAGCTAGGGTTGGCTATCGTTTGAATTTGAGCAATTTCAGTCCCAATTCAGCTCCTTAATTTGATTTGTGTTGCACATCATTCTTGATTCTTTTAGGGGCTTGGATAAAAAAGGTTGAATAATTTTAATAAAGAGTGTCTGTGGCGTTTAAATCACCATGTAACACAAGGTGGACAACATTATTTTTCTAACTGTGTTTATTGAAGAAGCAACATACAGCATATCTTGCACAGATTGCTAGGCTAACTGGCATACATGAGTATCCCACGGTGCATGCATCATGGGACTCAGGGCTGTGTCACAAATGCGCAATATTGTGCACTTTAACTTTTACTCTACGTGAGGACCCCCCCCCTTTTAAAGTATAGTTGGCAGAACACTATATGAACATTAACTTTTAGCATAACTTTAAACAATGTTTATTCTAGTATACCCACTTTACCTCAGTCATTACTTAGCAAACAAAACTCTTCCATACATACAACAAAACATTCTTAAGCGTTCCTTTATTTTTTTTTTTCACAACATTATCTGAAGGTGTGGGTAGACCACCACAGTCCCTTGACATGCGCTTTTGTCCATCATCTCAGCTCAGCTGGGGTTTGGCTTAACAGTCCACCCAAACCTGGTGATGACTGGAGTTGGGTGTTCAGAGGAACCAGGGGTGTCAGCAAGAGCACTGGCGGTGGTGAAGTCCTGCTCTGCTGGCTCACGCTGTCCATCTTCATCCGTCGGCTGAGGAACATTCATCTTTCGTGGTGTTGACAGCTCCTGGTTGACCAGTTGGATGTGGCGCCGGTTCCGTCGCTGGGTGTCGCCTCACTCCGTCTCCAGTGTAAAGGAACGTGGTGCAGCCTCCTGGCGCTGCACATTCTTTGATGTTGTCCAAGCCTTTTCCACATCGATCTTCAATTTGATTTTGTCATCAATGGAGAGTGATAGTCGAGGCTTGGCGGAATACCTGCGGTTGTAGTATTTCTCGTCTGTTTTGATTTTTCGTTATTTCTCTTGACAGTCTCTAGGTTAGGCGACATTGTCCGCAGGCTCTCTTTGATTTCAGGGCGAGTCATACAGATTTCTCAACCTATTAGCAACTTGGCAGGACTTTGCTTAGTTGGCTCTGTTGGTGTTGAATGGTAGCTCAGAAGAGCTAGGTCAGGGTTGTCTTGCTTGAGAATCCACTTTTGCGTCTTCATCACACATTCAGCCGTGCCGTTGGATTGTGGGAAATGAGGGCTCGAAGTAACATGCTGGAAGTCTTCAACTTCTGTATGACTGTTTTTGAGTTTGTCTTTGGTAAGTTTAAGATCTTGAGTCATCTAGAGAAGTAGTCTATCACAATTAAGTAGTGACAACCTTTGAACTCACACAGGTCAGCTGCCATTGCCATGGTAAATCTGGCAATGGTGTGGAGATCAACGGTTCACTGTTCTGGCTCGGTCTGTAGATGTTGCAATGTCCACATGACGTCACAAGCTTTTTCACATTGCTGGCGATGCCTGGCCACCACACAGCGCCATTGTACCGTTCTCAGTACTTGGTGACGCCTTGGTGGTCTCTCATACTGCTGGGAATCACAAGCTGCTTGCCATGTTGCAACAATCCATTGGCCTCTCTGAGTGAATCATGTTCTTTGAAGTAGATACTTGCTCTGACAGCTACACAGTTCAAGTGTTCCGGCCACCCGTTTTGGACGTAATTGAGGACACACTGGGGTTCAGCATCTGTTTGTGTTTGGTCTTTTATCTGCTCGATGACTGGCTTCCTCACTCTCGGGTTGTCCTCAACTGAGTCCACGTACGCTTTCACCTCTGCTTCTAGGTCACCTGGCTCGGTGCCTGCCATGGGTTGCCTAGACAAGGGGTCTGCGATGACTACGTGTTTGCCTGGAACATATTCTGCGACTGGGTTAAACTTCATTAACCTGATAAGCAGGTAATTGACAATGAATTGGCGCGGTGTCGAGGTCTTTTGAGTTGATTAGGGTTACCAGCAGCTTGTGGTGTGTAAGTAGCTTGGAGCACTCTAATCTGCAAGGGTACTGGTACAAATGCTCAAAGGCCCACAATCCGGCTCGGCACTCTAGGTAACGTCCTAGGTAGTCCACCATACCAAGCAGCCGTTTCAGCTCACTCATTTTCTGAGGTGGTTCCATTGCTGTTATTGCTTTTACCCTCTCTTGGTCAGGGGCTATGCTGTCCTTGGTCACCACCTGTCCCAGGAAGTTCAGCTTTGTTTGGCTATGCTAATCGTAGACCTGCAGCGGTGATGGTCTCCATGACTCGCTTTAGCCTCTAGTCGTATATTTCTTGTGCTTCTCCAAAAATCAATGTTGTCCATGTACACGACTGTCCCCTCATACCCATGCAGAAGATCTGCCATCTTTCCCTGAAATATTTCGGATGCTGATGTGATCCCGAACAGTAGTCGCATAAAACAGTATCTGCCTACGGCCGTGATGAAGGTGCTCAGACTTGCACCGTTCTCTTCAAGAGGAATTTGCCAGAATCTGCTTTCGGCGTCCAGGGTGGAGAACACGGTGTTCTTCACTAGCTTGGGCAGTATGTCGGTAAGGTAGGTAAGATTAACTTTTCCCGTTTTACATTTTCATTGAGTTTTTTTTAGGTGTACGCAAATTCTTAATTTTCCATTCCTTTTCATGACAGGTACCATCGGCGCACACCATTCTGTTGGATCAGTCAATTTTTCTATAATGCCCATCGACTCCATTCTCTTTCATTCCTCTTTGACCCTTGAGAGTAGTGGAACCGTTACCTGCCGTGGTGTAGCGATGCTGAATGGCTCCGTGCCTTCTTTGAGTGTGATTTTCACTGGTTCTCCTTTTAGAGTGCCTAGGCCACTTGATGTGTTGATCTCGTCAATGTGCTTAATTAGTCCTAGTCAGGTTGCCACTGTTCTGCTGAGGAGATTTTCACCATTAGTTTTAGCTACAACAAAAAGCAGCAATTTCGCAGTTGCCCACTGATAGTTTTAGTTTAGCTAAAAACTGCCCCCTTGTGGCCACTGTGCCTCCTGGACTCTGAAGGGCTTTCTTCACTTCTCTGAGTTTAGGCTTGCTCCGTAGTGAGTTGTTTGTGGCTTCAGACATGATTGAGGTGTCTGCACCGGGATCTAGTTTAAATAAGATCGGCGTTATCTGCTACTGTTAGAGTGGTGCACCATGATGGCTCGTCCTCTGCAATTGGTGCATCTTTTTGTTTAAGCTCTACTGAGCCTAGAAACACAGTGTCACTCTCATCATCTTTGGTTATCTCTTGTACAGCTTTTGAATAGCACATGGCTGCAAAGTGTCCAATTTTGTTTCACTTCATGCATTTTTTCCTTTTTCATTGCACTCTTCGGCCTCCGTATGATTTCACTCGCATCTAGTGCACACACCTTTTTTTTTCTTTGTTCATCTTTACAATGATGCCATTTCTCTTATGTACAGTTTTTCTCACTGACCACATTGTCCACGTGCTGTGCACCATGTCCACTCTCTGTGTTCTGTGACTTGACCAATTCACAATGTCTGGATGTTTCAATGGCGGTCTTCAATGTTAAATCACTTTTCATTTGCAGTCTTTGTGACACTTGTTTATCACGAATTCCAATCACTATGCAATTCCGCATTTGCTCTTCTTTTAATGCTCCAAAATCGCAGTTTTCAGCTAGCTCATACAGTTGTCTGACGAATGCTTCCACACTTTCGCCTTGTAGTTGAACTCTGGAGTGAAAATTAGAGTGCTCAGAGATAACATTCGGTTTCGGAATGAAGTGCTAATTAAATTTACATTACAACGTCGTATTGATCTGCATCAGTCGCATAATTAAACGTGAATGCCTTGAACATGTGCTCAGCCTCCACTCTCATGGAACAAACCAATGCATTAACCTGCACCTTTTCCTCTTCCTCCATACGAAGCGTAGCTATGCGATACTCGTAGAATCTTTGCTTCCAGTCAGGCCATGCTCTGGGCTTTGAGAAGTCAAACTGCTCCGGTGAAGTAAACTTTGCCATGGCAATGCACACTTCGGCTCTTCTTTCTGACGTCCTACGTTTCGTTGCATAAATCCACTTTTCTTCTGGCGCCATGTGGCGTTTACATCGCCAAGTAGTGCAAGGCGGATGACATTGTGTTTCCAAATGCGTTTACGGAAGACGTGACGTAGAGCACATCTAGCGTAGATTGCGAGGCTAACTGGCATACGTCAATATCCCACGCTGCATGCATCATGGCGCTCAGGGTTGCGTCACAAATGCGCAGTATTGTGCATTTGAACTTTTACTCTACGTGACAGTGTCCAAATTATTAACATCTATTTCCTTAGCAGTCCACAGCATAGATTAAAATGAACATTTGACTTTTTTTTTTTTTTTTTTTTTTTTTTTACAGGTATCACTATCAAACATATCAATGATAAGGCACTGTGTCTGGAAGTAATCCAATCCAGTTAAATTTGATTAAATTGTGTTTCAACTAAAACCTAAATATAGTATGTTAAAATCTTCATTTGGGATTATTTTATGACATCAAATGGTTTAGATGTGCAAGTTTTAACGTGTTTTCCTGTTTTAAGATCGCTACCTTTTATTTTGAAAGGTACACACTGGAAGTCAACATTTTGGCACAAAAACTAAGGTCACGCACACTGGTGGTTTCATGATTTTTTTTTTTTGGTTTGTTTGTTTTTTTTGTTTTTGGTTTATTTCATAAATGGATTCAACCAAATGCTATAAAAATGAAATCAAATAAAAACAAATGCTATAAAATATTCATTCCTTGCTTTATCGCAAGGTTAGTGTTTGTGATACTGTGACTCTGAGACTGTACCTCTGAAATTTGTCCCAGTTCATTGTGTTGCAAATTTGCTACGGTGATGTTTTAGCTCAATGGTGAGTTTTTTTTTTTTTTCCGTCATCTGCTCTTACTTTGGTTTGAAGACTAAAATAAACGC